>NC_090935.1:36747404-37047404 GCF_040938575.1 Ambystoma mexicanum | reverse complement strand
AATGCCACCTGCCTGGCATTCACTGTTTATGCCTCCCTTTTCACCATTCCCATCTCAGAGCCAGAATACACAGGCCTAGACCAACCCACTAGGAGCCCCAGGCAATGCCACCTGCCTGACATTCACTGTTTATGCTTCCCTTTTCACCATTCACATCCCAGAGCCAGAATACACAGGCACTGGACCACCCCACTTGGAGCCCCAGGCAATGCCACCTGCCTGACATTCACTGTTTATGCCTCCCTTTTCACCATTCCCATCCCAGAGCCTGAATACACAGGCACTGGACCACCCCACTAGGTGCCCCAGGCAATGCCACCTGCCTGACATTCACTGTTTATGCCTCCCTTTTCACCATTCCCATCCCAGAGCCAGAATACACAGGCACTGGGCCACCCCACTAGGAGCCCCAGGCGATGCCACCATCCTGGCATTCACTGATTATGCCTCCCTTGTCACCATTCCCATCCCAGAGCCAGAATACACAGGCAGTGGACCATCCCACTAGGAGCCCAGGCAATGCCACCTGCCTGGCATTCACTGTTTATGCCTCCCTTTTCACAATTCCCATCCCAGAGCCTGAATACACAGGCACTGGACCACCCCACTAGGAGCCCCAGGCAATGCCACCTGCCTGGCATTCACTGTTTATGCCTCCCTTGTCACCATTCCCATCCCAGAGCCTGAATACACAGGCACTGGGCCACCCCACTAGGAGCCCCAGGCAATGCCACCTGCCTGACATTCACTGTTTATGCCTCCCTTGTCACGATTCCCATCCCAGAGCCTGAATACATAGGCCTGGACCACCCCACTAGGAGCCCCAGGCAATGCCACCTGCCTGGCATTCACTGTTTATGCCTCCCTTGTCACGATTCCCATCCCAGAGCCTGAATACATAGGCCTGGACCACCCCACTAGGAGCACCAGGCATTGCCACCTGCCTGGCATTCCCTGTGTATGCCTCCCTTTTCACCATTCCCATCCCAGAGACAGAATACACAGGCACTGGACCACCCCACTAGGAGCCCCAGGCAATGCCAACTGCCGGACATTCACTGTTGATGCCTCCCTTTTCACCATTCCCATCCCAGAGCCAGAATACACAGGCACTGGACCACCCCACTAGGAGCCCCAGGCAATGCCACCTGCCTGACAATCACTGTTTATGCCTCCCTTTTCACCATTCCCATCCCAGAGCCTGAATACACAGGGACTGGACCACCCCACTAGGAGCCCCAGGCAATGCCACCTGCCTGACATTCCCTGTTTATGCCTCCCTTTTCACCATTCCCTTCCCAGAGCCTGAATACACAGGCACTGGACCACCCCACTAGGAGCCCCAGGCAATGCTACCTGCCTGATATTCACCGATTATGCCTCCCTTTTCACTATTCCCTTCCCAGAGCGTGAATAAAGAGGCACTGGACCACCCCGCTAGGTGCCCCTGGCAATGCCACCTGCCTGACATTCTCTGTGTATGCCCCCCTTTTCACCATTCCCATCCCAGAGCCAGAATACACAGGCACTGGACCACCCCGCTAGGAGCCCCTGGCAATGCCACCTGCCTGACATTCCCTGTTTATGCCTCCCTTGTCACAATTCCCATTCCAGAGCCTGAATACACAGACCTGTACCACCCCGCTAGGAGCCCCAGGCAATGACACCTGCCAGACATTCACTGTTTATGCCTCCCTTTTCACCATTCCCATCCCAGAGCCAGAATACACAGTCACTGGGCAACCCCACTAGGAGCCCCAGGCAATGCCACCTGCCTGACATTCACTGTTTATGCCTCCCTTGTCACCATTCCCATCCCAGAGCCTCAATAAACAGGCACTGGACCACCCCACTAGGAGCCCCAGGCAATGCCACCTGCCTGGCATTCACTGTTTATGCCTCCATTTTCACCATTGCCATCCCAGAGCCTGAATACACAGGCACTGGACCACCCCACTAGGAGCCCCAGGCAATGCCACCTGCCTGACATTCAATGTTTATGCCTCCCTTTTCACCATTCCCATCTCAGAGCCAGAATACACAGGCCTAGACCACCCCACTAGGAGCCCCAGGCAATGCCACCTGCCTGGCATTCACTGTTTATGCCTCCCGTTTCACCATTTCCAGCCCAGAGCCAGAATACACAGGCCTGGACCATCCCACTAGGAGCCCGGCAATGCCACCTGCCTGACATTCACTGTTTATGCCTCCCTTTTCACCATTCTCATCCCAGAGCCTGAATACACAGGCACTGGACCACCCCACTAGGCGCCCCAGGCAATGCCACCTGCCTGACATTCACTGTTTATGCCTCCCTTTTCACCATTCCCATCCCAGAGCCAGAATACACAGGCACTGGGCCACCCCACTAGGAGCCCCAGGCGATGCCACCTGCCTGGCATTCACTGATTATGCCTCCCTTGTCACCATTCCCATCCCAGAGCCAGAATACACAGGCAGTGGACCATCCCACTAGGAGCACAGGCAATGCCACCTGCCTGGCATTCACTGTTTATGCCTCGCTTTTCACCATTCCCATCCCAGAGCCTGAATACACAGGCACTGGACCACCCCACTAGGAGCCCCAGGCAATGCCACCTGCCTGACATTCACTGTTTATGCCTCCCTTTTCACCATTCCCATCCCAGAGCCTGAATACACAGGGACTGGACCACCCCACTAGGAGCCCCAGGCAATGCCACCTGCCTGACATTCACTGTTTATGCCTCCCCTTTTCACCATTGTCATCCCAGAGCCAGAATACACAGCCTGGGCCACCCCACTAGGAGCCCCAGGCAATGCCACCTGCCTGGCATTCACTGTTTATGCCTCCCTTTTCACCATTCCCATCCCAGAGCCAGAATACACAGGCACTAGACGACCCCGCTAGGAGCCCCAGGCCATGCCACCTTCCTGGCATTCACTGTTTATGCCTCCCTTTTCACCATTCCCATCCCAGAGCCAGAATACACAGGCACTGGACCACCCCACTAGGAGCCCCAGGCAATGCCACCTGCCTGACATTCACTGTTTATGACTCCCCTTTTCACCATTGTCATCCCAGAGCCAGAATACACAGCCTGGGCCACCCCACTAGGAGCCCCAGGCAATGCCACCTGCCTGGCATTCACTGTTTATGCCTCCCTTTTCACCATTCCCATCCCAGAGCCAGAATACACAGGCACTAGACGACCCCGCTAGGAGCCCCAGGCCATGCCACCTTCCTGGCATTCACTGTTTATGCCTCCCTTTTCACCATTCCCATCCCAGAGCCAGAATACAGAGGCCTGGACCACCCCACTAGGAGACCCAAGCAATGCCAACTGCCTGGCATTCACTGTTTATGCCTCCCTTTTCACCATTCCCATCCCAGAGCCAGAATACACAGGCCTGGACCACCCCACTAGGAGCCCCAGGCAATGCCACCTGCCTGACATTCACTGTTTATTCCTCCCTTTTCACCATTCCCATCCAAGAGCCAGAATACACAGGCACTGGGCCACCCCACTAGGAGCCCCAGGCAATGCCACCTGCCTGGCAGTCACTGTTTATGCCTCCCTTGTCACCATTCCCATCCCAGAGCCAGAATACACAGGCAGTGGACCATCCCACTAGGAGCCCAGGCAATGCCACCTGCCTGGCATTCACTATGTATGCCTCCCTTTTCACCATTCCCATCCCAGAGCCTGAATACACAGGCACTGGACCACCCCATTAGGAGCCCCAGGCAATGCCACATGCCTGACATTCACTGTTTATGCCTCCCTTTTCACCATGCCCATCCCAGAGCCTGAATACACAGGCACTAGGCCACCCCACTAGGAGCCCCAGGCAATGCCACCTGCCTGAAATTCACTGTTTATGCCTCCCTTTTCACCATTGCCATCCCAGAGCCAGAATACACAGGCACTGGACCACCCCACTAGGAGCCCCAGGCAATGCCACCTGCCTGGCATTCATTGTTTATGCCTCCCTTTTCACCATTCCCATCCCAGAGCCAGAATACACAGGCACTGGACGACCCCGCTAGGAGCCCCAGGCCATGCCACCTTCCTGGCATTCACTGTTTATGCCTACCTTTTCACCATTCCCATCCCAGAGCCAGAATACACAGGCACTGGACCACCCCACTAGGAGCCCCAGGCAATGCCACCTGCCTGACATTCACTGTTTATGCCTCCCTTTTCACCATTCCCATCCCAGAGCCAGAATACACAGGCCTGGACCACCCCACTAGGAGACCCAAGCAATGCCAACTGCCTGGCATTCACTGTTTATGCCTCCCTTTTCACCATTCCCATCCCAGAGCCTGAATACACAGGCCTGTACCACCCCGCTAGCAGTCCCAGGCAATGCCACCTGCCTGACATTCACTGTTAATGCCTTCATTTTCACCATTCTCATCCCAGAGCCAGAATACACAGGCTCTGGACCACCCCACTAGGAACCCCAGGCAATGCCACCTGCCTGACATTCACTGTTTATGCCTCCCTTTTCACCATTCCCATCCCAGAGCCTGAATACACAGGCAATGGACCACCCCACTTGGAGCCCCAGGCAATGCCACCTGCCTGACATTCAATGTTTATGCCTCCCTTTTCACCATTCCCATCTCAGAGCCAGAATACACAGGCAGTGGACCACCCCACTAGGAGCCCCAGGCAATAACACCTGTCTGGCATTCACTGTTTATGTCTCCCTTTTCACCATTCCCATCCCAGAGCCAGAATACACAGGCAGTGGACCATCCCACTAGGAGCCCCAGGCAATGCCACCTGCCTGACATTCACTGTTTATGCCTCCCTTTTCACCATTTCCATCTCAGAGCCAGAATACACAGGCACTGGGCCACCCCACTAGGAGCCCCAGGCAATGCCACCTGCCTGGCATTCACTGTTTATGCCTCCCTTGTCACCATTTCCATCCCAGAGCCAGAATACATAGGCAGTGGACCATCCCACTAGGAGCCCAGGCAATGCCACCTGCCTGACATTCACTGTTTATGCCTCCCTTTTCACCATTCCCATCTCAGAGCCAGAATACACAGGCCTAGACCACCCCACTAGGAGCCCCAGGCAATGCCACCTGCCTGGCATTCACTGTTTATGCCTCCCTTTTCACCATTCCCATCCCAGAGCCAGAATACACAGGCACTGGACGACCCCGCTAGGAGCCCCAGGCCATGCCACCTTCCTGGCATTCACTGTTTATGCCTACCTTTTCACCATTCCCATCCCAGAGCCAGAATACACAGGCACTGGACCACCCCACTAGGAGCCCCAGGCAATGCCACCTGCCTGACATTCACTGTTTATGCCTCCCTTTTCACCATTCCCATCCCAGAGCCAGAATACACAGGCCTGGACCACCCCACTAGGAGACCCAAGCAATGCCAACTGCCTGGCATTCACTGTATATGCCTCCCTTTTCACCATTCCCATCCCAGAGCCAGAATACACAGGCCTGTACCACCCCGCTAGCAGTCCCAGGCAATGCCACCTGCCTGACATTCACTGTTTATGCCTCCCTTTTCACCATTCCCATCCCAGAGCCTGAATACACAGGCAATGGACCACCCCACTTGGAGCCCCAGGCAATGCCACCTGCCTGACATTCAATGTTTATGCCTCCCTTTTCACCATTCCCATCTCAGAGCTAGAATACACAGGCCTAGACCACCCCACTAGGAGCCCCAGGCAATGCCACCTGCCTAGCATTCACTGTTTATGCCTCCCTTTTCACCATTCCCATCTCAGAGCCAGAATACACAGGCCTAGACCACCCCACTAGGAGCCCCAGGCAATGCCACCTGCCTGGCATTCACTGTTTATGCCTCCCTTTTCACCATTCCCATCCCAGAGCCAGGGTACACAGGCACTGGACGAGCCCACTAGGCGCCCCAGGCAATGCCACCTGCCTGGCATTCACTGTTTATGCCTCCCTTTTCATCATTCCCATCCCAGAGCCAGAATACACAGGCATTGGGCCACCCCACTAGGAGCCCCAGGCAATGTCACCTGCCTGACATTCACCGTTTATGCCTCCCTTTTCACCATTCCCATCCCAGAGCCAGAATACACAGGCACTGGACCACCCCACTAGGAGCCCCAGGCAATGCTACCTGCCTGACATTCACCGTTTATGCCTCCCTTTTCACCATTCCCATCCCAGAGCCAGAATACACAGGCACTCGACCACCCCACTAGGAGCCCCAGGCAATGCCACCTGCCTGGCATTCACTGTTTATGCCTCCCTTTTCACCATTCCCATCTCAGAGCCAGAATACACAGGCCTAGACCAACCCACTAGGAGCCCCAGGCAATGCCACCTGCCTGGCATTCACTGTTTATGCCTCCCTTTTCACCATTCCCATCCCAGAGCCAGGGTACACAGGCACTGGACGAGCCCACTAGGCGCCCCAGGCAATGCCACCTGCCTGGCATTCACTGTTTATGCCTCCCTTTTCACCATTCCCATCCCAGAGCCAGAATACACAGGCACTGGGCCACCCCACTAGGAGCCCCAGGCAATGCCACCTGCCTGACATTCACTGTTTATGCCTCCCTTTTCACCATTCCCATCCCAGAGCCAGAATACACAGGCACTGGACCACCCCACTTGGAGCCCCAGGCAATGCCACCTGCCTGACATTCACTGTTTATGCCTCCCTTTTCACCATTCCCATCCCAGAGCCTGAATACACAGGCACTGGACCACCCCACCAGGTGCCCCAGGCAATGCCACCTGCCTGACATTCACTGTTTATGCCTCCATTTTCACCATTCCCATCCCAGAGCCAGAATACACAGGCACTGGGCCACCCCATTAGGAGCCCCAGGCGATGCCACCTGCCTGGCATTCACTGATTATGCCTCCCTTGTCACCATTCCCATCCCAGAGCCAGAATACATAGGCAGTGGACCATCCCACTAGGAGCCCAGGCAATGCCACCTGCCTGACATTCACTGTTTATGCCTCCCTTTTCACCATTCCCATCTCAGAGCCAGAATACACAGGCCTAGACCACCCCACTAGGAGCCCCAGGCAATGCCACCTGCCTGGCATTCACTGTTTATGCCTCCCTTTTCACCATTCCCATCCCAGAGCCAGGGTACACAGGCACTGGACAAGCCCACTAGGCGCCCCAGGCAATGCCACTTGCCTGGCATTCACTGTTTATGCCTCCCTTTTCATCATTCCCATCCCAGAGCCAGAATACACAGGCATTGGGCCACCCCACTAGGAGCCCCAGGCAATGTCACCTGCCTGACATTCACCGTTTATGCCTTCCTTTTCACCATTCCCATCCCAGAGCCAGAATACACAGGCACTGGACCACCCCACTAGGAGCCCCAGGCAATGCCACCTGCCTGACATTCACCGTTTATGCCTCCCTTTTCACCATTCCCATCCCAGAGCCAGAATACACAGGCACTCGACCACCCCACTAGGAGCCCCAGGCAATGCCACCTGCCTGGCATTCACTGTTTATGCCTCCCTTTTCACCATTCCCATCTCAGAGCCAGAATACACAGGCCTAGACCAACCCACTAGGGGCCCCAGGCAATGCCACCTGCCTGGCATTCACTGTTTATGCCTCCCTTTTCACCATTCCCATCCCAGAGCCAGGGTACACAGGCACTGGACGAGCCCACTAGGCGCCCCAGGCAATGCCACCTGCCTGGCATTCACTGTTTATGCCTCCCTTTTCACCATTCCCATCTCAGAGCCAGAATACACAGGCCTAGACCAACCCACTAGGAGCCCCAGGCAATGCCACCTGCCTGACATTCACTGTTTATGCTTCCCTTTTCACCATTCCCATCCCAGAGCCAGAATACACAGGCACTGGACCACCCCACTTGGAGCCCCAGGCAATGCCACCTGCCTGACATTCACTGTTTATGCCTCCCTTTTCACCATTCCCATCCCAGAGCCTGAATACACAGGCACTGGACCACCCCACTAGGTGCCCCAGGCAATGCCACCTGCCTGACATTCACTGTTTATGCCTCCCTTTTCACCATTCCCATCCCAGAGCCAGAATACACAGGCACTGGGCCACCCCACTAGGAGCCCCAGGCGATGCCACCTGCCTGGCATTCACTGATTATGCCTCCCTTGTCACCATTCCCATCCCAGAGCCAGAATACACAGGCAGTGGACCATCCCACTAGGAGCCCAGGCAATGCCACCTGCCTGGCATTCACTGTTTATGCCTCCCTTTTCACAATTCCCATCCCAGAGCCTGAATACACAGGCACTGGACCACCCCACTAGGAGCCCCAGGCAATGCCACCTGCCTGGCATTCACTGTTTATGCCTCCCTTGTCACCATTCCCATCCCAGAGCCTGAATACACAGGCACTGGGCCACCCCACTAGGAGCCCCAGGCAATGCCACCTGCCTGACATTCACTGTTTATGCCTCCCTTGTCACGATTCCCATCCCAGAGCCTGAATACATAGGCCTGGACCACCCCACTAGGAGCCCCAGGCAATGCCACCTGCCTGGCATTCACTGTTTATGCCTCCCTTGTCACGATTCCCATCCCAGAGCCTGAATACATAGGCCTGGACCACCCCACTAGGAGCACCAGGCATTGCCACCTGCCTGGCATTCCCTGTGTATGCCTCCCTTTTCACCATTCCCATCCCAGAGACAGAATACACAGGCACTGGACCACCCCACTAGGAGCCCCAGGCAATGCCAACTGCCGGACATTCACTGTTGATGCCTCCCTTTTCACCATTCCCATCCCAGAGCCAGAATACACAGGCACTGGACCACCCCACTAGGAGCCCCAGGCAATGCCACCTGCCTGACAATCACTGTTTATGCCTCCCTTTTCACCATTCCCATCCTAGAGCCTGAATACACAGGGACTGGACCACCCCACTAGGAGCCCCAGGCAATGCCACCTGCCTGACATTCCCTGTTTATGCCTCCCTTTTCACCATTCCCTTCCCAGAGCCTGAATACACAGGCACTGGACCACCCCACTAGGAGTCCCAGGCAATGCTACCTGCCTGATATTCACCGATTATGCCTCCCTTTTCACTATTCCCTTCCCAGAGCGTGAATAAAGAGGCACTGGACCACCCCGCTAGGTGCCCCTGGCAATGCCACCTGCCTGACATTCTCTGTGTATGCCCCCCTTTTCACCATTCCCATCCCAGAGCCAGAATACACAGGCACTGGACCACCCCGCTAGGAGCCCCTGGCAATGCCACCTGCCTGACATTCCCTGTTTATGCCTCCCTTGTCACAATTCCCATTCCAGAGCCTGAATACACAGACCTGTACCACCCCGCTAGGAGCCCCAGGCAATGACACCTGCCAGACATTCACTGTTTATGCCTCCCTTTTCACCATTCCCATCCCAGAGCCAGAATACAAAGTCACTGGGCAACCCCACTAGGAGCCCCAGGCAATGCCACCTGCCTGACATTCACTGTTTATGCCTCCCTTGTCACCATTCCCATCCCAGAGCCTGAATAAACAGGCACTGGACCACCCCACTAGGAGCCCCAGGCAATGCCACCTGCCTGGCATTCACTGTTTATGCCTCCATTTTCACCATTGCCATCCCAGAGCCTGAATACACAGGCACTGGACCACCCCACTAGGAGCCCCAGGCAATGCCACCTGCCTGACATTCAATGTTTATGCCTCCCTTTTCACCATTCCCATCTCAGAGCCAGAATACACAGGCCTAGACCACCCCACTAGGAGCCCCAGGCAATGCCACCTGCCTGGCATTCACTGTTTATGCCTCCCGTTTCACCATTTCCAGCCCAGAGCCAGAATACACAGGCCTGGACCATCCCACTAGGAGCCCGGCAATGCCACCTGCCTGACATTCACTGTTTATGCCTCCCTTTTCACCATTCTCATCCCAGAGCCTGAATACACAGGCACTGGACCACCCCACTAGGCGCCCCAGGCAATGCCACCTGCCTGACATTCACTGTTTATGCCTCCCTTTTCACCATTCCCATCCCAGAGCCAGAATACACAGGCACTGGGCCACCCCACTAGGAGCCCCAGGCGATGCCACCTGCCTGGCATTCACTGATTATGCCTCCCTTGTCACCATTCCCATCCCAGAGCCAGAATACACAGGCAGTGGACCATCCCACTAGGAGCACAGGCAATGCCACCTGCCTGGCATTCACTGTTTATGCCTCGCTTTTCACCATTCCCATCCCAGAGCCTGAATACACAGGCACTGGACCACCCCACTAGGAGCCCCAGGCAATGCCACCTGCCTGACATTCACTGTTTATGCCTCCCTTTTCACCATTCCCATCCCAGAGCCTGAATACACAGGGACTGGACCACCCCACTAGGAGCCCCAGGCAATGCCACCTGCCTGACATTCACTGTTTATGCCTCCCCTTTTCACCATTGTCATCCCAGAGCCAGAATACACAGCCTGGGCCACCCCACTAGGAGCCCCAGGCAATGCCACCTGCCTGGCATTCACTGTTTATGCCTCCCTTTTCACCATTCCCATCCCAGAGCCAGAATACACAGGCACTAGACGACCCCGCTAGGAGCCCCAGGCCATGCCACCTTCCTGGCATTCACTGTTTATGCCTCCCTTTTCACCATTCCCATCCCAGAGCCAGAATACACAGGCACTGGACCACCCCACTAGGAGCCCCAGGCAATGCCACCTGCCTGACATTCACTGTTTATGACTCCCCTTTTCACCATTGTCATCCCAGAGCCAGAATACACAGCCTGGGCCACCCCACTAGGAGCCCCAGGCAATTCCACCTGCCTGGCATTCACTGTTTATGCCTCCCTTTTCACCATTCCCATCCCAGAGCCAGAATACACAGGCACTAGACGACCCCGCTAGGAGCCCCAGGCCATGCCACCTTCCTGGCATTCACTGTTTATGCCTCCCTTTTCACCATTCCCATCCCAGAGCCAGAATACACAGGCCTGGACCACCCCACTAGGAGACCCAAGCAATGCCAACTGCCTGGCATTCACTGTTTATGCCTCCCTTTTCACCATTCCCATCCCAGAGCCAGAATACACAGGCCTGGACCACCCCACTAGGAGCCCCAGGCAATGCCACCTGCCTGACATTCACTGTTTATTCCTCCCTTTTCACCATTCCCATCCAAGAGCCAGAATACACAGGCACTGGGCCACCCCACTAGGAGCCCCAGGCAATGCCACCTGCCTGGCAGTCACTGTTTATGCCTCCCTTGTCACCATTCCCATCCCAGAGCCAGAATACACAGGCAGTGGACCATCCCACTAGGAGCCCAGGCAATGCCACCTGCCTGGCATTCACTATTTATGCCTCCCTTTTCACCATTCCCATCCCAGAGCCTGAATACACAGGCACTGGACCACCCCATTAGGAGCCCCAGGCAATGCCACATGCCTGACATTCACTGTTTATGCCTCCCTTTTCACCATTCCCATCCCAGAGCCTGAATACACAGGCACTGGGCCACCCCACTAGGAGCCCCAGGCAATGCCACCTGCCTGAAATTCACTGTTTATGCCTCCCTTTTCACCATTGCCATCCCAGAGCCAGAATACACAGGCACTGGACCACCCCACTAGGAGCCCCAGGCAATGCCACCTGCCTGGCATTCATTGTTTATGCCTCCCTTTTCACCATTCCCATCCCAGAGCCAGAATACACAGGCACTGGACGACCCCGCTAGGAGCCCCAGGCCATGCCACCTTCCTGGCATTCACTGTTTATGCCTACCTTTTCACCATTCCCATCCCAGAGCCAGAATACACAGGCACTGGACCACCCCACTAGGAGCCCCAGGCAATGCCACCTGCCTGACATTCACTGTTTATGCCTCCCTTTTCACCATTCCCATCCCAGAGCCAGAATACACAGGCCTGGACCACCCCACTAGGAGACCCAAGCAATGCCAACTGCCTGGCATTCACTGTTTATGCCTCCCTTTTCACCGTTCCCATCCCAGAGCCAGAATACACAGGCCTGGACCACCCCACTAGGAGCCCCAGGCAATGCCACCTGCTTGACATTCACTGTTTATGCCTCCCTTTTCACCATTCCCATCACAGAGCCAGAATACAGAGGCACTGGGCCACCCCATTAGGAGCCCCAGGCAATGCCACCTGCCTGAAATTCACTGTTTATGCCTCCCTTTTCACCATTGCCATCCCAGAGCCAGAATACACAGGCACTGGACCACCCCACTAGGAGCCCCAGGCAATGCCACCTGCCTGGCATTCACTGTTTATGCCTCCCTTTTCACCATTCCCATCCCAGAGCCTGAATACACAGGCCTGTACCACCCCGCTAGCAGTCCCAGGCAATGCCACCTGCCTGACATTCACTGTTAATGCCTTCATTTTCACCATTCTCATCCCAGAGCCAGAATACACAGGCTCTGGACCACCCCACTAGGAACCCCAGGCAATGCCACCTGCCTGACATTCACTGTTTATGCCTCCCTTTTCACCATTCCCATCCCAGAGCCTGAATACACAGGCAATGGACCACCCCACTTGGAGCCCCAGGCAATGCCACCTGCCTGACATTCAATGTTTATGCCTCCCTTTTCACCATTCCCATCTCAGAGCCAGAATACACAGGCAGTGGACCACCCCACTAGGAGCCCCAGGCAATAACACCTGTCTGGCATTCACTGTTTATGTCTCCCTTTTCACCATTCCCATCCCAGAGCCAGAATACACAGGCAGTGGACCATCCCACTAGGAGCCCCAGGCAATGCCACCTGCCTGACATTCACTGTTTATGCCTCCCGTTTCACCATTTCCAGCCCAGAGCCAGAATACACAGGCACTGGACCATCCCACTAGGAGCCCCAGGCAATGCCACCTGCCTGACATTCACTGTTTATGCCTCCCTTTTCACCATTCCCATCTCAGAGCCAGAATACACAGGCACTGGGCCACCCCACTAGGAGCCCCAGGCAATGCCACCTGCCTGGCATTCACTGTTTATGCCTCCCTTGTCACCATTCCCATCCCAGAGCCAGAATACACAGGCCTAGACCACCCCACTAGGAGCCCCAGGCAATGCCACCTGCCTGGCATTCACTGTTTATGCCTCCCTTTTCACCATTCCCATCCCAGAGCCAGAATACACAGGCACTGGACGACCCCGCTAGGAGCCCCAGGCCATGCCACCTTCCTGGCATTCACTGTTTATGCCTACCTTTTCACCATTCCCATCGCAGAGCCAGAATACACAGGCACTGGACCGCCCCACTAGGGGCCCCAGGCAATGCCACCTGCCTGACATTCACTGTTTATGCCTCCCTTTTCACCATTCCCATCCCAGAGCCAGAATACACAGGCCTGGACCACCCCACTAGGAGACCCAAGCAATGCCAACTGCCTGGCATTCACTGTTTATGCCTCCCTTTTCACCATTCCCATCCCAGAGCCAGAATACACAGGCCTGTACCACCCCGCTAGCAGTCCCAGGCAATGCCACCTGCCTGACATTCACTGTTAATGCCTTCCTTTTCACCATTCTCATCCCAGAGCCAGAATACACAGGCTCTGGACCACCCCACTAGGAACCCCAGGCAATGTCACCTGCCTGACATTCACTGTTTATGCCTCCCTTTTCACCATTCCCATCCCAGAGCCTGAATACACAGGCAATGGACCACCCCACTTGGAGCCCCAGGCAATGCCACCTGCTTGGCATTCACTGTTTATGCCTCCCTTGTCACCATTCCCATCCCAGAGCCAGAATACATAGGCAGTGGACCATCCCACTAGGAGCCCAGGCAATGCCACCTGCCTGACATTCACTGTTTATGCCTCCCTTTTCACCATTCCCATCTCAGAGCCAGAATACACAGGCCTAGACCACCCCACTAGGAGCCCCAGGCAATGCCACCTGCCTGGCATTCACTGTTTATGCCTCCCTTTTCACCATTCCCATCCCAGAGCCAGGGTACACAGGCACTGGACGAGCCCACTAGGCGCCCCAGGCAATGCCACCTGCCTGGCATTCACTGTTTATGCCTCCCTTTTCATCATTCCCATCCCAGAGCCAGAATACACAGGCATTGGGCCACCCCACTAGGAGCCCCAGGCAATGTCACATGCCTGACATTCACCGTTTATGCCTCCCTTTTCACAATTCCCATCCCAGAGCCAGAATACACAGGCACTGGACCACCCCACTAGGAGCCCCAGGCAATGCCACCTGCCTGACATTCACCGTTTATGCCTCCCTTTTCACCATTCCCATCCCAGAGCCAGAATACACAGGCACTCGACCACCCCACTAGGAGACCCAGGCAATGCCACCTGCCTGGCATTCACTGTTTATGCCTCCCTTTTCACCATTCCCATCTCAGAGCCAGCATACACAGGCCTAGACCAACCCACTAGGAGCCCCAGGCAATGCCACCTGCCTGGCATTCACAGTTTATGCCTCCCTTTTCACCATTCCCATCCCAGAGCCAGGGTACACAGGCACTGGACGAGCCCACTAGGCGCCCCAGGCAATGCCACCTGCCTGGCATTCACTGTTTATGCCTCCCTTTTCACCATTCCCATCCCAGAGCCAGAATACACAGGCATTGGGCCACCCCACTAGGAGCCCCAGGCAATGTCACCTGCCTGACATTCACCGTTTATGCCTCCCTTTTCACCATTCCCATCCCAGAGCCAGAATACACAGGCACTGGACCACCCCACTAGGAGCCCCAGGCAATGCCACCTGCCTGACATTCACTGTTTATGCTTCCCTTTTCACCATTCCCATCCCAGAGCCAGAATACACAGGCACTGGACCACCCCACTTGGAGCCCCAGGCAATGCCACCTGCCTGACAATCAATGTTTATGCCTCCCTTTTCACCATTCCCAGCCCAGAGCCAGAATACACAGGCCTGGACCATCCCACTAGGAGCCCAGGCAATGCCACCTGCCTGACATTCACTGTTTATGCCTCCCTTTTCACCATTCCCATCCCAGAGCCTGAATACACAGGCACCGGACCACCCCACTAGGTGCCCCAGGCAATGCCACCTGCCTGACATTCACTGTTTATGCCTCCCTTTTCACCATTCCCATCCCAGAGCCTGAATACACAGGCACTGGACCACCCCACTGGGTGCCCCAGGCAATGCCACCTGCCTGGCATTCACTGTTTATGCCTCCCTTTTCACCATTCCCATCCCAGAGCCTGAATACACAGGCACTGGACCACCCCACTAGGAGCCCCAGGCAATGCCACCTGCCTGACATTCACTGTTTATGCCTCCCTTTTCACCATTGTCATCCCAGAGCCAGAATACACAGCCTGGGCCACCCCACTAGGAGCCCCAGGCAATGCCACCTGCCTGGCATTCACTGTTTATGCCTCCCTTTTCACCATTCCCATCCCAGAGCCAGAATACACAGGCACTGGACGACCCCGCTAGGAGCCCCAGGCCATGCCACCTTCCTGGCATTCACTGTTTATGCCTCCCTTTTCACCATTCCCATCCCAGAGCCAGAATACACAGGCACTGGACCACCCCACTAGGGGTCCCAGGCAATGCCACCTGCCTGACATTCACTGTTTATGCCTCCCTTTTCACCATTCCCATCCCAGAGCCAGAATACACAGGCCTGGACCACCCCACTAGGAGACCCAGGCAATGCCAACTGCCTGGCATTCACTGTTTAAGCCTCCCTTTTCACCATTCCCATCCCAGAGCCAGAATACACAGGCCTGGACCACCCCACTAGGAGCCCCAGGCAATGCCACCTGCCTGACATTCACTGTTTATGCCTCCCTTTCACCATTCCCATCCCAGAGCCAGAATACACAGGCACTGGGCCACCCCACTAGGAGCCCCAGGCAATGCCACCTGCCTGGCAGTCACTGTTTATGCCTCCCTTGTCACCATTCCCATCCCAGAGCCAGAATACACAGGCAGTGGACCATCCCACTAGGAGCCCAGGCAATGCCACCTGCCTGGCATTCACTGTTTATGCCTCCCTTTTCACCATTCCCACCCCAGAGCCTGAATACACAGGCACTGGACCACCTCATTAGGAGCCCCAGGCAATGCCACCTGCCTGACATTCACTGTTTATGCCTCCCTTTTCACCATTCCCATGCCAGAGCCTGAATACACAGGCACTGGGCCACCCCACTAGGAGCCCCAGGCAATGCCACCTGCCTGACATTCACTGTTTATGCCTCCCCTTTTCACCATTGTCATCCCAGAGCCAGAATACACAGCCTGGACCACCCCGCTAGGATCCCCAGGCAATGCCACCTGCCTGGCATTCACTGTTTATGCCTCCCTTTTCACCATTCCCATCCCAGAGCCAGAATACACAGGCACTGGACGACCTCGCTAGGTGCCCCAGGCCATGCCACCTTCCTGGCATTCACTGTTTATGCCTCCCTTTTCACCATTCCAATCCCAGAGCCAGAATACACAGGCACTGGACCACCCCACTAGGAGCCCCAGGCAATGCCACCTGCCTGGCATTCACTGTTTATGCCTCCCTTTTCACCATTCCCATCCCAGAACTAGAATACACAGGCCTGGACCACCCCACTAGGAGACCCAGGCAATGCCAACTGCCTGGCATTCACTGTTTATGCCTCCCTTTTCACCATTCCCATCCCAGAGCCAGAATACACATGCCTGGACCACCCCACTAGGAGCCCCAGGCAATGCCACCTGCCTGACATTCACTATTTATGCCTCCCTTTTCACCATTCCCATCCCAGAGCCAGAATACACAGGCACTGGACCACCCCACTAGGAGCCCCAGGCAATGCCACCTGCCTGACATTCACTGTTTATGCCTCCCGTTTCACCATTCCCATCTCAGAGCAAGAATACACAGGCCTAGACCACCCTACTAGGAGCCCCAGGCAATGCCACCTGCCTGGCATTCACTGTTTATGCCTCCCTTTTCACCATTCCCATCCCAGAGCCAGAAAACACAGGCACTGGGCCACCCCACTAGGAGCCCCAGGCAATGCCACCTGCCTGGCATTCACTGTTTATGCCTCCCTTTTCACCATTCCCATCCCAGAGCCAAAATACACAGGTCTGGACCATCCCACTAGAAGCCCCAGGCAATGCCACCTGCCTGGCATTCACTGTTTATGCCTCCCTTTCACCATTCCCATCCCAGAGCCAGAATACACACGCACTGGCCCACCCCACTAGGAGCCCCAGGAAATGCCACCTGTCTGACATTCACTGTTTATGCCTCCCTTTTCACCATTGCCATCCCAGAGCCAGAATACACAGGCACTGGACCGCCCCACTAGGAGCCCCAGGCAATGCCACCTGCCTGGCATTCACTGTTTATGCCTCCCTTTTCACCATTCCCATCCCAGAGCCTGAATACACAGGCCTGTACCACCCAGCAAACGGTCCCAGGCAATGCCACCTGCCTGACATTCACTGTAAATGCCTCCATTTTCACCATTCTCATCCCAGAGCCAGAATACACAGGCTCTGGACCACCCCACTAGGAACCCCAGGCAATGCCACCTGCCTGACATTCACTGTTTATGCCTCCCTTTTCACCATTCCCATCCCAGAGCCTGAATACACAGGCAATGGACCACCCCACTTGGAGCCCCAGGCAATGCCACCTGCCTGACATTCAATGTTTAAGCCTCCCTTGTCACCATTCCCATCCCAGAGCCTGAATAAACAGGCACTGGACCACCCCACTAGGAGCCCCAGGCAATGCCACCTGCCTGGCATTCACTGTTTATGCCTCCATTTTCACCATTGCCATCCCAGAGCCTGAATACACAGGCACTGGACCACCCCACTAGGAGCCCCAGGCAATGCCACCTGCCTGACATTCAATGTTTATGCCTCCCTTTTCACCATTCCCATCTCAGAGCCAGAATACACAGGCCTAGACCACCCCACTAGGAGCCCCAGGCAATGCCACCTGCCTGGCATTCACTGTTTATGCCTCCCGTTTCACCATTTCCAGCCCAGAGCCAGAATACACAGGCCTGGACCATCCCACTAGGAGCCCCGGCAATGCCACCTGCCTGACATTCACTGTTTATGCCTCCCTTTTCACCATTCTCATCCCAGAGCCTGAATACACAGGCACTGGACCACCCCACTAGGCGCCCCAGGCAATGCCACCTGCCTGACATTCACTGTTTATGCCTCCCTTTTCACCATTCCCATCCCAGAGCCAGAATACACAGGCACTGGGCCACCCCACTAGGAGCCCCAGGCGATGCCACCTGCCTGGCATTCACTGATTATGCCTCCCTTGTCACCATTCCCATCCCAGAGCCAGAATACACAGGCAGTGGACCATCCCACTAGGAGCACAGGCAATGCCACCTGCCTGGCATTCACTGTTTATGCCTCGCTTTTCACCATTCCCATCCCAGAGCCTGAATACACAGGCACTGGACCACCCCACTAGGAGCCCCAGGCAATGCCACCTGCCTGACATTCACTGTTTATGCCTCCCTTTTCACCATTCCCATCCCAGAGCCTGAATACACAGGCACTGGACCACCCCACTAGGAGCCCCAGGCAATGCCACCTGCCTGACATTCACTGTTTATGCCTCCCCTTTTCACCATTGTCATCCCAGAGCCAGAATACACAGCCTGGGCCACCCCACTAGGAGCCCCAGGCAATGCCACCTGCCTGGCATTCACTGTTTATGCCTCCCTTTTCACCATTCCCATCCCAGAGCCAGAATACACAGGCACTAGACGACCCCGCTAGGAGCCCCAGGCCATGCCACCTTCCTGGCATTCACTGTTTATGCCTCCCTTTTCACCATTCCCATCCCAGAGCCAGAATACACAGGCACTGGACCACCCCACTAGGAGCCCCAGGCAATGCCACCTGCCTGACATTCACTGTTTATGACTCCCCTTTTCACCATTGTCATCCCAGAGCCAGAATACACAGCCTGGGCCACCCCACTAGGAGCCCCAGGCAATGCCACCTGCCTAGCATTCACTGTTTATGCCTCCCTTTTCACCATTCCCATCCCAGAGCCAAAATACACAGGCATTAGACGACCCCGCTAGGAGCCCCATGCCATGCCACCTTCCTGGCATTCACTGTTTATGCCTCCCTTTTCACCATTCCCATCCCAGAGCCAGAATACACAGGCCTGGACCACCCCACTAGGAGACCCAAGCAATGCCAACTGCCTGGCATTCACTGTTTATGCCTCCCTTTTCACCATACCCATCCCAGAGCCAGAATACACAGGCCTGGACCACCCCACTAGGAGCCCCAGGCAATGCCACCTGCCTGACATTCACTGTTTATTCCTCCCTTTTCACCATTCCCATCCAAGAGCCAGAATACACAGGCACTGGGCCACCCCACTAGGAGCCCCAGGCAATGCCACCTGCCTGGCAGTCACTGTTTATGCCTCCCTTGTCACCATTCCCATCCCAGAGCCAGAATACACAGGCAGTGGACCATCCCACTAGGAGCACAGGCAATGCCACCTGCCTGGTATTCACTATTTATGCCTCCCTTTTCACCATTCCCATCCCAGAGCCTGAATACACAGGCACTGGACCACCCCATTAGGAGCCCCAGGCAATGCCACATGCCTGACATTCACTGTTTATGCCTCCCTTTTCACCATTCCCATCCCAGAGCCTGAATACACAGGCACTGGGCCACCCCACTAGGAGCCCCAGGCAATGCCACCTGCCTGAAATTCACTGTTTATGCCTCCCTTTTCACCATTGCCATCCCAGAGCCAGAATACACAGGCACTGGACCACCCCACTAGGAGCCCCAGGCAATGCCACCTGCCTGGCATTCATTGTTTATGCCTCCCTTTTCACCATTCCCATCCCAGAGCCAGAATACACAGGCACTGGACGACCCCGCTAGGAGCCCCAGGCCATGCCACCTTCCTGGCATTCACTGTTTATGCCTACCTTTTCACCATTCCCATCCCAGAGGCAGAATACACAGGCACTGGACCACCCCACTAGGAGCCCCAGGCAATGCCACCTGCCTGACATTCACTGTTTATGCCTCCCTTTTCACCATTCCCATCCCAGAGCCAGAATACACAGGCCTGGACCACCCCACTAGGAGACCCAAGCAATGCCAACTGCCTGGCATTCACTGTTTATGCCTCCCTTTTCACCGTTCCCATCCCAGAGCCAGAATACACAGGCCTGGACCACCCCACTAGGAGCCCCAGGCAATGCCACCTGCTTGACATTCACTGTTTATGCCTCCCTTTTCACCGTTCCCATCACAGAGCCACAATACAGAGGCACTGGGCCACCCCATTAGGAGCCCCAGGCAATGCCACCTGCCTGAAATTCACAGTTTATGCCTCCCTTTTCACCATTGCCATCCCAGAGCCAGAATACACAGGCACTGGACCACCCCACTAGGAGCCCCAGGCAATGCCACCTGCCTGGCATTCACTGTTTATGCCTCCCTTTTCACCATTCCCATCCCAGAGCCTGAATACACAGGCCTGTACCACCCCGCTAGCAGTCCCAGGCAATGCCACCTGCCTGACATTCACTGTTAATGCCTTCATTTTCACCATTCTCATCCCAGAGCCAGAATACACAGGCTCTGGACCACCCCACTAGGAACCCCAGGCAATGCCACCTGCCTGACATTCACTGTTTATGCCTCCCTTTTCACCATTCCCATCCCAGAGCCTGAATACACAGGCAATGGACCACCCCACTTGGATCCCCAGGCAATGCCACCTGCCTGACATTCAATGTTTATGCCTCCCTTTTCACCATTCCCATCTCAGAGCCAGAATACACAGGCAGTGGACCACCCCACCAGGAGCCCCAGGCAATAACACCTGTCTGGCATTCACTGTTTATGTCTCCCTTTTCACCATTCCCATCCCAGAGCCAGAATACACAGGAAGTGGACCATCCCACTATGAGCCCCAGGCAATGCCACCTGCCTGACATTCACTGTTTATGCCTCCCGTTTCACCATTTCCAGCCCAGAGCCAGAATACACAGGCACTGGACCATCCCACTAGGAGCCCCAGGCAATGCCACCTGCCTGACATTCACTGTTTATGCCTCCCTTTTCACCATTCCCATCTCAGAGCCAGAATACACAGGCACTGGGCCACCCCACTAGGAGCCCCAGGCAATGCCACCTGCCTGGCATTCACTGTTTATGCCTCCCTTGTCACCATTCCCATCCCAGAGCCAGAATACATAGGCAGTGGACCATCCCACTAGGAGCCCAGGCAATGCCACCTGCCTGACATTCACTGTTTATGCCTCCCTTTTCACCATTCCCATCTCAGAGCCAGAATACACAGGCCTAGACCACCCCACTAGGAGCCCCAGGCAATGCCACCTGCCTGGCATTCACTGTTTATGCCTCCCTTTTCACCATTCCCATCCCAGAGCCAGAATACACAGGCACTGGACGACCCCGCTAGGAGCCCCAGGCCATGCCACCTTCCTGGCATTCACTGTTTATGCCTACCTTTTCACCATTCCCATCCCAGAGCCAGAATACACAGGCACTGGACCGCCCCACTAGGAGCCCCAGGCAATGCCACCTGCCTGACATTCACTGTTTATGCCTCCCTTTTCACCATTCCCATCCCAGAGCCAGAATACACAGGCCTGGACCACCCCACTAGGAGACCCAAGCAATGCCAACTGCCTGGCATTCACTGTTTATGCCTCCCTTTTCACCATTCCCATCCCAGAGCCAGAATACACAGGCCTGTACCACCCCGCTAGCAGTCCCAGGCAATGCCACCTGCCTGACATTCACTGTTAATGCCTTCATTTTCACCATTCTCATCCCAGAGCCAGAATACACAGGCTCTGGACCACCCCACTAGGAACCCCAGGCAATGTCACCTGCCTGACATTCACTGTTTATGCCTCCCTTTTCACCATTCCCATCCCAGAGCCTCAATACACAGGCAATGGACCACCCCACTTGGAGCCCCAGGCAATGCCACCTGCTTGGCATTCACTGTTTATGCCTCCCTTGTCACCATTCCCATCCCAGAGCCAGAATACATAGGCAGTGGACCATCCCACTAGGAGCCCAGGCAATGCCACCTGCCTGACATTCACTGTTTATGCCTCCCTTTTCACCATTCCCATCTCCGAGCCAGAATACACAGGCCTAGACCACCCCACTAGGAGCCCCAGGCAATGCCACCTGCCTGGCATTCACTGTTTATGCCTCCCTTTTCACCATTCCCATCCCAGAGCCAGGGTACACAGGCACTGGACGAGCCCACTAGGCGCCCCAGGCAATGCCACCTGCCTGGCATTCACTGTGTATGCCTCCCTTTTCATCATTCCCATCCCAGAGCCAGAATACACAGGCATTGGGCCACCCCACTAGGAGCCCCAGGCAATGTCACCTGCCTGACATTCACCGTTTATGCCTCCCTTTTCACCATTCCCATCCCAGAGCCAGAATACACAGGCACTGGACCACCCCACTAGGAGCCCCAGGCAATGCCACCTGCCTGACATTCACCGTTTATGCCTCCCTTTTCACCATTCCCATCCCAGAGCCAGAATACACAGGCACTCGACCACCCCACTAGGAGACCCAGGCAATGCCACCTGCCTGGCATTCACTGTTTATGCCTCCCTTTTCACCATTCCCATCTCAGAGCCAGCATACACAGGCCTAGACCAACCCACTAGGAGCCCCAGGCAATGCCACCTGCCTGGCATTCACAGTTTATGCCTCCCTTTTCACCATTCCCATCCCAGAGCCAGGGTACACAGGCACTGGACGAGCCCACTAGGCGCCCCAGGCAATGCCACCTGCCTGGCATTCACTGTTTATGCCTCCCTTTTCACCATTCCCATCCCAGAGCCAGAATACACAGGCATTGGGCCACCCCACTAGGAGCCCCAGGCAATGTCACCTGCCTGACATTCACCGTTTATGCCTCCCTTTTCACCATTCCCATCCCAGAGCCAGAATACACAGGCACTGGACCACCCCACTAGGAGCCCCAGGCAATGCCACCTGCCTGACATTCACTGTTTATGCTTCCCTTTTCACCATTCCCATCCCAGAGCCAGAATACACAGGCACTGGACCACCCCACTTGGAGCCCCAGGCAATGCCACCTGCCTGACAATCAATGTTTATGCCTCCCTTTTCACCATTCCCAGCCCAGAGCAGAATACACAGGCCTGGACCATCCCACTAGGAGCCCAGGCAATGCCACCTGCCTGACATTCACTGTTTATGCCTCCCTTTTCACCATTCCCATCCCAGAGCCTGAATACACAGGCACCGGACCACCCCACTAGGTGCCCCAGGCAATGCCACCTGCCTGACATTCACTGTTTATGCCTCCCTTTTCACCATTCCCATCCCAGAGCCTGAATACACAGGCACTGGACCACCCCACTAGGTGCCCCAGGCAATGCCACCTGCCTGGCATTCACTGTTTATGCCTCCCTTTTCACCATTCCCATCCCGGAGCCTGAATACACAGGCACTGGACCACCCCACTAGGAGCCCCAGGCAATGCCACCTGCCTGACATTCACTGTTTATGCCTCCCTTTTCACCATTGTCATCCCAGAGCCAGAATACACAGCCTGGGCCACCCCACTAGGAGCCCCAGGCAATGCCACCTGCCTGGCATTCACTGTTTATGCCTCCCTTTTCACCATTCCCATCCCAGAGCCAGAATACACAGGCACTGGACGACCCCGCTAGGAGCCCCAGGCCATGCCACCTTCCTGGCATTCACTGTTTATGCCTCCCTTTTCACCATTCCCATCCCAGAGCCAGAATACACAGGCACTGGACCACCCCACTAGGGGCCCCAGGCAATGCCACCTGCCTGACATTCACTGTTCATGCCTCCCTTTTCACCATTCCCATCCCAGAGCCAGAATACACAGGCCTGGACCACCCCACTAGGAGACCCAGGCAATGCCAACTGCCTGGCATTCACTGTTTAAGCCTCCCTTTTCACCATTCCCATCCCAGAGCCAGAATACACAGGCCTGGACCACCCCACTAGGAGCCCCAGGCAATGCCACCTGCCTGACATTCACTGTTTATGCCTCCCTTTTCACCATTCCCATCCCAGAGCCAGAATACACAGGCACTGGGCCACCCCACTAGGAGCCCCAGGCAATGCCACCTGCCTGGCAGTCACTGTTTATGCCTCCCTTGTCACCATTCCCATCCCAGAGCCAGAATACACAGGCAGTGGACCATCCCACTAGGAGCCCCAGGCAATGCCACCTGCCTGACATTCACTGTTTATGCCTCCCTTTTCACCATTCCCATGCCAGAGCCTGAATACACAGGCACTGGGCCACCCCACTAGGAGCCCCAGGCAATGCCACCTGCCTGACATTCACTGTTTATGCCTCCCCTTTTCACCATTGTCATCCCAGAGCCAGAATACACAGCCTGGACCACCCCGCTAGGAGCCCCAGGCAATGCCACCTGCCTGGCATTCACTGTTTATGCCTCCCTTTTCACCATTCCCATCCCAGAGCCAGAATACACAGGCCTGGACCACCCCACTAGGAGACCCAAGCAATGCCAACTGCCTGGCATTCACTGTTTATGCCTCCCTTTTCACCATACCCATCCCAGAGCCAGAATACACAGGCCTGGACCACCCCACTAGGAGCCCCAGGCAATGCCACCTGCCTGACATTCACTGTTTATTCCTCCCTTTTCACCATTCCCATCCAAGAGCCAGAATACACAGGCACTGGGCCACCCCACTAGGAGCCCCAGGCAATGCCACCTGCCTGGCAGTCACTGTTTATGCCTCCCTTGTCACCATTCCCATCCCAGAGCCAGAATACACAGGCAGTGGACCATCCCACTAGGAGCCCAGGCAATGCCACCTGCCTGGTATTCACTATTTATGCCTCCCTTTTCACCATTCCCATCCCAGAGCCTGAATACACAGGCACTGGACCACCCCATTAGGAGCCCCAGGCAATGCCACATGCCTGACATTCACTGTTTATGCCTCCCTTTTCACCATTCCCATCCCAGAGCCTGAATACACAGGCACTGGGCCACCCCACTAGGAGCCCCAGGCAATGCCACCTGCCTGGCATTCATTGTTTATGCCTCCCTTTTCACCATTCCCATCCCAGAGCCAGAATACACAGGCACTGGACGACCCCGCTAGGAGCCCCAGGCCATGCCACCTTCCTGGCATTCACTGTTTATGCCTACCTTTTCACCATTCCCATCCCAGAGGCAGAATACACAGGCACTGGACCACCCCACTAGGAGCCCCAGGCAATGCCACCTGCCTGACATTCACTGTTTATGCCTCCCTTTTCACCATTCCCATCCCAGAGCCAGAATACACAGGCCTGGACCACCCCACTAGGAGACCCAAGCAATGCCAACTGCCTGGCATTCACTGTTTATGCCTCCCTTTTCACCGTTCCCATCCCAGAGCCAGAATACACAGGCCTGGACCACCCCACTAGGAGCCCCAGGCAATGCCACCTGCTTGACATTCACTGTTTATGCCTCCCTTTTCACCGTTCCCATCACAGAGCCACAATACAGAGGCACTGGGCCACCCCATTAGGAGCCCCAGGCAATGCCACCTGCCTGAAATTCACAGTTTATGCCTCCCTTTTCACCATTGCCATCCCAGAGCCAGAATACACAGGCACTGGACCACCCCACTAGGAGCCCCAGGCAATGCCACCTGCCTGGCATTCACTGTTTATGCCTCCCTTTTCACCATTCCCATCCCAGAGCCTGAATACACAGGCCTGTACCACCCCGCTAGCAGTCCCAGGCAATGCCACCTGCCTGACATTCACTGTTAATGCCTTCATTTTCACCATTCTCATCCCAGAGCCAGAATACACAGGCTCTGGACCACCCCACTAGGAACCCCAGGCAATGCCACCTGCCTGACATTCACTGTTTATGCCTCCCTTTTCACCATTCCCATCCCAGAGCCTGAATACACAGGCAATGGACCACCCCACTTGGATCCCCAGGCAATGCCACCTGCCTGACATTCAATGTTTATGCCTCCCTTTTCACCATTCCCATCTCAGAGCCAGAATACACAGGCACTGGACCACCCCACTAGGAGCCCCAGGCAATAACACCTGTCTGGCATTCACTGTTTATGTCTCCCTTTTCACCATTCCCATCCCAGAGCCAGAATACACAGGCAGTGGACCATCCCACTAGGAGCCCCAGGCAATGCCACCTGCCTGACATTCACTGTTTATGCCTCCCGTTTCACCATTTCCAGCCCAGAGCCAGAATACACAGGCACTGGACCATCCCACTAGGAGCCCCAGGCAATGCCACCTGCCTGACATTCACTGTTTATGCCTCCCTTTTCACCATTCCCATCTCAGAGCCAGAATACACAGGCACTGGGCCACCCCACTAGGAGCCCCAGGCAATGCCACCTGCCTGGCATTCACTGTTTATGCCTCCCTTGTCACCATTCCCATCCCAGAGCCAGAATACATAGGCAGTGGACCATCCCACTAGGAGCCCAGGCAATGCCACCTGCCTGACATTCACTGTTTATGCCTCCCTTTTCACCATTCCCATCTCAGAGCCAGAATACACAGGCCTAGACCACCCCACTAGGAGCCCCAGGCAATGCCACCTGCCTGGCATTCACTGTTTATGCCTCCCTTTTCACCATTCCCATCCCAGAGCCAGAATACACAGGCACTGGACGACCCCGCTAGGAGCCCCAGGCCATGCCACCTTCCTGGCATTCACTGTTTATGCCTACCTTTTCACCATTCCCATCCCAGAGCCAGAATACACAGGCACTGGACCGCCCCACTAGGAGCCCCAGGCAATGCCACCTGCCTGACATTCACTGTTTATGCCTCCCTTTTCACCATTCCCATCCCAGAGCCAGAATACACAGGCCTGGACCACCCCACTAGGAGACCCAAGCAATGCCAACTGCCTGGCATTCACTGTTTATGCCTCCCTTTTCACCATTCCCATCCCAGAGCCAGAATACACAGGCCTGTACCACCCCGCTAGCAGTCCCAGGCAATGCCACCTGCCTGACATTCACTGTTAATGCCTTCATTTTCACCATTCTCATCCCAGAGCCAGAATACACAGGCTCTGGACCACCCCACTAGGAACCCCAGGCAATGTCACCTGCCTGACATTCACTGTTTATGCCTCCCTTTTCACCATTCCCATCCCAGAGCCTCAATACACAGGCAATGGACCACCCCACTTGGAGCCCCAGGCAATGCCACCTGCTTGGCATTCACTGTTTATGCCTCCCTTGTCACCATTCCCATCCCAGAGCCAGAATACATAGGCAGTGGACCATCCCACTAGGAGCCCAGGCAATGCCACCTGCCTGACATTCACTGTTTATGCCTCCCTTTTCACCATTCCCATCTCAGAGCCAGAATACACAGGCCTAGACCACCCCACTAGGAGCCCCAGGCAATGCCACCTGCCTGGCATTCACTGTTTATGCCTCCCTTTTCACCATTCCCATCCCAGAGCCAGGGTACACAGGCACTGGACGAGCCCACTAGGCGCCCCAGGCAATGCCACCTGCCTGGCATTCACTGTGTATGCCTCCCTTTTCATCATTCCCATCCCAGAGCCAGAATACACAGGCATTGGGCCACCCCACTAGGAGCCCCAGGCAATGTCACCTGCCTGACATTCACCGTTTATGCCTCCCTTTTCACCATTCCCATCCCAGAGCCAGAATACACAGGCACTGGACCACCCCACTAGGAGCCCCAGGCAATGCCACCTGCCTGACATTCACCGTTTATGCCTCCCTTTTCACCATTCCCATCCCAGAGCCAGAATACACAGGCACTCGACCACCCCACTAGGAGACCCAGGCAATGCCACCTGCCTGGCATTCACCGTTTATGCCTCCCTTTTCACCATTCCCATCTCAGAGCCAGCATACACAGGCCTAGACCAACCCACTAGGAGCCCCAGGCAATGCCACCTGCCTGGCATTCACAGTTTATGCCTCCCTTTTCACCATTCCCATCCCAGAGCCAGGGTACACAGGCACTGGACGAGCCCACTAGGCGCCCCAGGCAATGCCACCTGCCTGGCATTCACTGTTTATGCCTCCCTTTTCACCATTCCCATCCCAGAGCCAGAATACACAGGCATTGGGCCACCCCACTAGGAGCCCCAGGCAATGTCACCTGCCTGACATTCACCGTTTATGCCTCCCTTTTCACCATTCCCATCCCAGAGCCAGAATACACAGGCACTGGACCACCCCACTAGGAGCCCCAGGCAATGCCACCTGCCTGACATTCGCTGTTTATGCTTCCCTTTTCACCATTCCCATCCCAGAGCCAGAATACACAGGCACTGGACCACCCCACTTGGAGCCCCAGGCAATGCCACCTGCCTGACAATCAATGTTTATGCCTCCCTTTTCACCATTCCCAGCCCAGAGCCAGAATACACAGGCCTGGACCATCCCACTAGGAGCCCAGGCAATGCCACCTGCCTGACATTCACTGTTTATGCCTCCCTTTTCACCATTCCCATCCCAGAGCCTGAATACACAGGCACCGGACCACCCCACTAGGTGCCCCAGGCAATGCCACCTGCCTGACATTCACTGTTTATGCCTCCCTTTTCACCATTCCCATCCCAGAGCCTGAATACACAGGCACTGGACCACCCCACTAGGTGCCCCAGGCAATGCCACCTGCCTGGCATTCACTGTTTATGCCTCCCTTTTCACCATTCCCATCCCGGAGCCTGAATACACAGGCACTGGACCACCCCACTAGGAGCCCCGGGCAATGCCACCTGCCTGACATTCACTGTTTATGCCTCCCTTTTCACCATTGTCATCCCAGAGCCAGAATACACAGCCTGGGCCACCCCACTAGGAGCCCCAGGCAATGCCACCTGCCTGGCATTCACTGTTTATGCCTCCCTTTTCACCATTCCCATCCCAGAGCCAGAATACACAGGCACTGGACGACCCCGCTAGGAGCCCCAGGCCATGCCACCTTCCTGGCATTCACTGTTTATGCCTCCCTTTTCACCATTCCCATCCCAGAGCCAGAATACACAGGCACTGGACCACCCCACTAGGGGCCCCAGGCAATGCCACCTGCCTGACATTCACTGTTTATGCCTCCCTTTTCACCATTCCCATCCCAGAGCCAGAATACACAGGCCTGGACCACCCCACTAGGAGACCCAGGCAATGCCAACTGCCTGGCATTCACTGTTTAAGCCTCCCTTTTCACCATTCCCATCCCAGAGCCAGAATACACAGGCCTGGACCACCCCACTAGGAGCCCCAGGCAATGCCACCTGCCTGACATTCACTGTTTATGCCTCCCTTTTCACCATTCCCATCCCAGAGCCAGAATACACAGGCACTGGGCCACCCCACTAGGAGCCCCAGGCAATGCCACCTGCCTGGCAGTCACTGTTTATGCCTCCCTTGTCACCATTCCCATCCCAGAGCCAGAATACACAGGCAGTGGACCATCCCACTAGGAGCCCCAGGC
Organism: Ambystoma mexicanum; assembly: GCF_040938575.1. Lineage (NCBI taxonomy): Eukaryota > Metazoa > Chordata > Amphibia > Caudata > Ambystomatidae > Ambystoma > Ambystoma mexicanum. Next base: position 37,017,876 of record NC_090935.1, on the reverse strand, counting down.
AATGCCACCTGCCTGACATTCACTGTTTATGCCTCCCTTTTCACCATTCCCATGCCAGAGCCTGAATACACAGGCACTGGGCCACCCCACTAGGAGCCCCAGGCAATGCCACCTGCCTGACATTCACTGTTTATGCCTCCCCTTTTCACCATTGTCATCCCAGAGCCAGAATACACAGCCTGGACCACCCCGCTAGGAGCCCCAGGCAATGCCACCTGCCTGGCATTCACTGTTTATGCCTCCCTTTTCACCATTCCCATCCCAGAGCCAGAATACACAGGCACTGGACGACCTCGCTAGGTGCCCCAGGCCATGCCACCTTCCTGGCATTCACTGTTTATGCCTCCCTTTTCACCATTCCAATCCCAGAGCCAGAATACACAGGCACTGGACCACCCCACTAGGAGCCCCAGGCAATGCCACCTGCCTGGCATTCACTGTTTATGCCTCCCTTTTCACCATTCCCATCCCAGAGCTAGAATACACAGGCCTGGACCACCCCACTAGGAGCCCCAGGCAATGCCACCTGCCTGACATTCACTATTTATGCCTCCCTTTTCACCATTCCCATCCCAGAGCCAGAATACACAGGCACTGGACCACCCCACTAGGAGCCCCAGGCAATGCCACCTGCCTGACATTCACTGTTTATGCCTCCCGTTTCACCATTCCCATCTCAGAGCCAGAATACACAGGCCTAGACCACCCTACTAGGAGCCCCAGGCAATGCCACCTGCCTGGCATTCACTGTTTATGCCTCCCTTTTCACCATTCCCATCCCAGAGCCAGAAAACACAGGCACTGGGCCACCCCACTAGGAGCCCCAGGCAATGCCACCTGCCTGGCATTCGCTGTTTATGCCTCCCTTTTCACCATTCCCATCCCAGAGCCAAAATACACAGGTCTGGACCATCCCACTAGAAGCCCCAGGCAATGCCACCTGCCTGGCATTCACTGTTTATGCCTCCCTTTCACCATTCCCATCCCAGAGCCAGAATACACACGCACTGGCCCACCCCACTAGGAGCCCCAGGCAATGCCACCTGTCTGACATTCACTGTTTATGCCTCCCTTTTCACCATTGCCATCCCAGAGCCAGAATACACAGGCACTGGACCGCCCCACTAGGAGCCCCAGGCAATGCCACCTGCCTGGCATTCACTGTTTATGCCTCCCTTTTCACCATTCCCATCCCAGAGCCTGAATACACAGGCCTGTACCACCCAGCAAACGGTCCCAGGCAATGCCACCTGCCTGACATTCACTGTTAATGCCTCCATTTTCACCATTCTCATCCCAGAGCCAGAATACACAGGCTCTGGACCACCCCACTAGGAACCCCAGGCAATGCCACCTGCCTGACATTCACTGTTTATGCCTCCCTTTTCACCATTCCCATCCCAGAGCCTGAATACACAGGCAATGGATCACCCCACTTGGAGCCCCAGGCAATGCCACCTGCCTGACATTCAATGTTTATGCCTCCCTTTTCACCATTCCCATCTCAGAGCCAGAATACACAGGCCTAGACCACCCCACTAGGAGCCCCAGGCAACAACACCTGCCTGGCATTCACTGTTTATGTCTCCCTTTTCACCATTCCCATCCCAGAGCCAGAATACACAGGCAGTGGACCATCCCACTGGGAGCCCCAGGCAATGCCACCTGCCTGACATTCACTGTTTATGCCTCCCGTTTCACCATTTCCAGCCCAGAGCCAGAATACACAGGCACTGGACCATCCCACTAGGAGCCCCAGGCAATGCCACCTGCCTGGCATTCACTGTTTATGCCTCCCTTGTCACCATTCCCATCCCAGAGCCAGAATACACAGGCATTGGGCCACCCCACTAGGAGCCCCAGGCAATGCCACCTGCCTGACATTCACTGTTTATGCCTCCCTTTTCACCATTCCCATCCCAGAGCCAGAATACCCAGGCACTGGGCCACCCCACTAGGAGCCCCAGGCAATGCCACCTGCCTGGCATTCACTGTTTATGCCTCCCTTGTCACCATTCCCATCCCAGAGCCAGAATACATAGGCAGTGGACCATCCCACTAGGAGCCCAGGCAATGCCACCTGCCTGACATTCACTGTTTATGCCTCCCTTTTCACCATTCCCATCTCAGAGCCAGAATACACAGGCCTAGACCACCCTACTAGGAGCCCCAGGCAATGCCACCTGCCTGGCATTCACTGTTTATGCCTCCCTTTTCACCATTCCCATCCCAGAGCCAGGGTACACAGGCACTGGACGAGCCCACTAGGAGCCCCAGGCAATGCCACCTGCCTGGCATTCACTGTTTATGCCTCACTTTTCACCATTCCCATCCCAGAGCCAGAATACACAGGCATTGGGCCACCCCACTAGGAGCCCCAGGCAATGCCATCTGCCCGGGATTCACTGTTTATGCCTCCCTTTTCAACATTCCCATCCCAGAGCCAGAGTACTCAGGCACTGGGCCACCCCACTAGGAGCCCCAGGCAATGCCACCTGCCTGGCATTCACTGTTTATGCCTCCCTTTTCACCATTCCCATCCCAGAGCCAGAATATACAGGCATTGGGCCACCCCACTAGGAGCCCCAGGCAATGCCACCTTCCTGACATTCACTGTTTATCCCTCCCTTTTCACCATTCCCATCCCAGAGCCAGAATACACAGGCACTGGGCCACCCCACTAGGAGACCCAGGCAATGCCAACTGCCTGGCATTCACTGTTTATGCCTCCCTTTTCACCATTCCCATCCCAGAGCCAGAATACACAGGCACTGGGCCACCCCACTAGGAGACCCAGGCAATGCCAACTGCCTGGCATTCACTGTTTATGCCTCCCTTTTCACCATTCCAATCCCAGAGCCAGAATACACAGGCCTGGACCACCCCACTAGGAGCCCCAGGCAATGCCACCTGCCTGACATTCACTGTTTATGCCTCCCCTTTTCACCATTGTCATCCCAGAGCCAGAATACACAGCCTGGACCACCCCGCTAGGAGCCCCAGGCGATGCCACCTGCCTGGCATTCACTGTTTATGCCTCCCTTTTCACCATTCCCATCCCAGAGCCAGAATACATAGGCAGTGGACCATCCCACTAGGAGCCCAGGCAATGCCACCTGCCTGACATTCACTGTTTATGCCTCCCTTTTCACCATTCCCATCTCAGAGCCAGAATACACAGGCCTAGACCACCCTACTAGGAGCCCCAGGCAAAGCCACCTGCCTGGCATTCACTGTTTATGCCTCCCTTTTCACCATTCCCATCCCAGAGCCAGAATACATAGGCAGTGGACCATCCCACTAGGAGCCCAGGCAATGCCACCTGCCTGACATTCACTGTTTATGCCTCCCTTTTCACCATTCCCATCTCAGAGCCAGAATACACAGGCCTAGACCACCCTACTAGGAGCCCCAGGCAATGCCACCTGCCTGGCATTCACTGTTTATGCCTCCCTTTTCACCATTCCCATCCCAGAGCCAGGGCACACTGGCACTGGACGAGCCCACTAGGAGCCCCAGGCAATGCCACCTGCCTGGCATTCACTGTTTATGCCTCCCTTGTCACCATTCCCATCCCAGAGCCAGAATACATAGGCAGTGGACCATCCCACTAGGAGCCCAGGCAATGCCACCTGCCTGACATTCACTGTTTATGCCTCCCTTTTCACCATTCCCATCTCAGAGCCAGAATACACAGGCCTAGACCACCCTACTAGGAGCCCCAGGCAAAGCCACCTGCCTGGCATTCACTGTTTATGCCTCCCTTTTCACCATTCCCATCCCAGAGCCAGGGTACACAGGCACTGGACGAGCCCACTAGGAGCCCCAGGCAATGCCACCTGCCTGGCATTCACTGTTTATTCCTCACTTTTCACCATTCCCATCCCAGAGCCAGAATACACAGGCATTGGGCCACCCCACTAGGAGCCCCAGGCAATGCCATCTGCCCGGGATTCACTGTTTATGCCTCCCTTTTCAACATTCCCATCCCAGAGCCAGAGTACTCAGGCACTGGGCCACCCCACTAGGAGCCCCAGGCAATGCCACCTGCCTGGCATTCACTGTTTATGCCTCCCTTTTCACCATTCCCATCCCAGAGCCAGAATACACAGGCATTGGGCCACCCCACTAGGAGCCCCAGGCAATGCCACCTGCCTGACATTCACTGTTTATGCCTCCCTTTTCACCATTCCCATCCCAGAGCCAGAATACACAGGCACTGGGCCACCCCACTAGGAGACCCAGGCAATGCCAACTGCCTGGCATTCACTGTTTATGCCTCCCTTTTCACCATTCCCATCCCAGAGCCAGAATACACAGGCACTGGGCCACCCCACTAGGAGACCCAGGCAATGCCAACTGCCTGGCATTCACTGTTTATGCCTCCCTTTTCACCATTCCCATCCCAGAGCCAGAATACACAGGCCTGGACCACCCCACTAGGAGCCCCAGGCAATGCCACCTGCCTGACATTCACTGTTTATGCCTCCCCCTTTCACCATTGTCATCCCAGAGCCAGAATACACAGCCTGGACCACCCCGCTAGGAGCCCCAGGCGATGCCACCTGCCTGGCATTCACTGTTTATGCCTCCCTTTTCACCATTCCCATCCCAGAGCCAGAATACACAGGCACTGGACGACCCCGCTAGGTGCCCCAAGCCATGCCACCTTCCTGGCATTCACTGTTTATGCCTCCCTTTTCACCATTCCCATCCCAGAGCCAGAATACACAGGCACTGGACCACCCCACTAGGAGCCCCAGGCAATGCCATCTGCCTGGCATTCACTGTTTATGCCTCCCTTTTCGCCATTCCCATCCCAGAGCTAGAATACACAGGCCTGTACCACCCCGCAAGCAGTCCCAGGCAATGCCACCTGCCTGACATTCACTGTTTATGCCTCCCTTTTCACCATTCCCATCCCAGAGCCAGAATACACAGGCCTGGACCACCCCACTAGGAGCCCCAGGCAATGCCACCTGCCTGACATTCACTGTTTATGCCTCCCTTTTCACCATTCCCATCTCCGAGCCAGAATACACAGGCCTAGACCACCCCACTAGGAGCCCCAGGCAATGCCACCTGCCTGGCATTCACTGTTTATGCCTCCCTTTTCACCATTCCCATCCCAGAGCCAGGGTACACAGGCACTGGACGAGCCCACTAGGCGCCCCAGGCAATGCCACCTGCCTGGCATTCACTGTGTATGCCTCCCTTTTCATCATTCCCATCCCAGAGCCAGAATACACAGGCATTGGGCCACCCCACTAGGAGCCCCAGGCAATGTCACCTGCCTGACATTCACCGTTTATGCCTCCCTTTTCACCATTCCCATCCCAGAGCCAGAATACACAGGCACTGGACCACCCCACTAGGAGCCCCAGGCAATGCCACCTGCCTGACATTCACCGTTTATGCCTCCCTTTTCACCATTCCCATCCCAGAGCCAGAATACACAGGCACTCGACCACCCCACTAGGAGACCCAGGCAATGCCACCTGCCTGGCATTCACTGTTTATGCCTCCCTTTTCACCATTCCCATCTCAGAGCCAGCATACACAGGCCTAGACCAACCCACTAGGAGCCCCAGGCAATGCCACCTGCCTGGCATTCACAGTTTATGCCTCCCTTTTCACCATTCCCATCCCAGAGCCAGGGTACACAGGCACTGGACGAGCCCACTAGGCGCCCCAGGCAATGCCACCTGCCTGGCATTCACTGTTTATGCCTCCCTTTTCACCATTCCCATCCCAGAGCCAGAATACACAGGCATTGGGCCACCCCACTAGGAGCCCCAGGCAATGTCACCTGCCTGACATTCACCGTTTATGCCTCCCTTTTCACCATTCCCATCCCAGAGCCAGAATACACAGGCACTGGACCACCCCACTAGGAGCCCCAGGCAATGCCACCTGCCTGACATTCACTGTTTATGCTTCCCTTTTCACCATTCCCATCCCAGAGCCAGAATACACAGGCACTGGACCACCCCACTTGGAGCCCCAGGCAATGCCACCTGCCTGACATTCACTGTTTATGCCTCCCTTTTCACCATTCCCAGCCCAGAGCAGAATACACAGGCCTGGACCATCCCACTAGGAGCCCAGGCAATGCCACCTGCCTGACATTCACTGTTTATGCCTCCCTCCCAGGCAATGCCACCTGCCTGGTATTCACTATTTATGCCTCCCTTTTCACCATTCCCATCCCAGAGCCTGAATACACAGGCACTGGACCACCCCATTAGGAGCCCCAGGCAATGCCACATGCCTGACATTCACTGTTTATGCCTCCCTTTTCACCATTCCCATCCCAGAGCCTGAATACACAGGCACTGGGCCACCCCACTAGGAGCCCCAGGCAATGCCACCTGCCTGAAATTCACTGTTTATGCCTCCCTTTTCACCATTGCCATCCCAGAGCCAGAATACACAGGCACTGGACCACCCCACTAGGAGCCCCAGGCAATGCCACCTGCCTGGCATTCATTGTTTATGCCTCCCTTTTCACCATTCCCATCCCAGAGCCAGAATACACAGGCACTGGACGACCCCGCTAGGAGCCCCAGGCCATGCCACCTTCCTGGCATTCACTGTTTATGCCTACCTTTTCACCATTCCCATCCCAGAGGCAGAATACACAGGCACTGGACCACCCCACTAGGAGCCCCAGGCAATGCCACCTGCCTGACATTCACTGTTTATGCCTCCCTTTTCACCATTCCCATCCCAGAGCCAGAATACACAGGCCTGGACCACCCCACTAGGAGACCCAAGCAATGCCAACTGCCTGGCATTCACTGTTTATGCCTCCCTTTTCACCGTTCCCATCCCAGAGCCAGAATACACAGGCCTGGACCACCCCACTAGGAGCCCCAGGCAATGCCACCTGCTTGACATTCACTGTTTATGCCTCCCTTTTCACCGTTCCCATCACAGAGCCACAATACAGAGGCACTGGGCCACCCCATTAGGAGCCCCAGGCAATGCCACCTGCCTGAAATTCACAGTTTATGCCTCCCTTTTCACCATTGCCATCCCAGAGCCAGAATACACAGGCACTGGACCACCCCACTAGGAGCCCCAGGCAATGCCACCTGCCTGGCATTCACTGTTTATGCCTCCCTTTTCACCATTCCCATCCCAGAGCCTGAATACACAGGCCTGTACCACCCCGCTAGCAGTCCCAGGCAATGCCACCTGCCTGACATTCACTGTTAATGCCTTCATTTTCACCATTCTCATCCCAGAGCCAGAATACACAGGCTCTGGACCACCCCACTAGGAACCCCAGGCAATGCCACCTGCCTGACATTCACTGTTTATGCCTCCCTTTTCACCATTCCCATCCCAGAGCCTGAATACACAGGCAATGGACCACCCCACTTGGATCCCCAGGCAATGCCACCTGCCTGACATTCAATGTTTATGCCTCCCTTTTCACCATTCCCATCTCAGAGCCAGAATACACAGGCAGTGGACCACCCCACTAGGAGCCCCAGGCAATAACACCTGTCTGGCATTCACTGTTTATGTCTCCCTTTTCACCATTCCCATCCCAGAGCCAGAATACACAGGCAGTGGACCATCCCACTAGGAGCCCCAGGCAATGCCACCTGCCTGACATTCACTGTTTATGCCTCCCGTTTCACCATTTCCAGCCCAGAGCCAGAATACACAGGCACTGGACCATCCCACTAGGAGCCCCAGGCAATGCCACCTGCCTGACATTCACTGTTTATGCCTCCCTTTTCACCATTCCCATCTCAGAGCCAGAATACACAGGCACTGGGCCACCCCACTAGGAGCCCCAGGCAATGCCACCTGCCTGGCATTCACTGTTTATGCCTCCCTTGTCACCATTCCCATCCCAGAGCCAGAATACATAGGCAGTGGACCATCCCACTAGGAGCCCAGGCAATGCCACCTGCCTGACATTCACTGTTTATGCCTCCCTTTTCACCATTCCCATCTCAGAGCCAGAATACACAGGCCTAGACCACCCCACTAGGAGCCCCAGGCAATGCCACCTGCCTGGCATTCACTGTTTATGCCTCCCTTTTCACCATTCCCATCCCAGAGCCAGAATACACAGGCACTGGACGACCCCGCTAGGAGCCCCAGGCCATGCCACCTTCCTGGCATTCACTGTTTATGCCTACCTTTTCACCATTCCCATCCCAGAGCCAGAATACACAGGCACTGGACCGCCCCACTAGGAGCCCCAGGCAATGCCACCTGCCTGACATTCACTGTTTATGCCTCCCTTTTCACCATTCCCATCCCAGAGCCAGAATACACAGGCCTGGACCACCCCACTAGGAGACCCAAGCAATGCCAACTGCCTGGCATTCACTGTTTATGCCTCCCTTTTCACCATTCCCATCCCAGAGCCAGAATACACAGGCCTGTACCACCCCGCTAGCAGTCCCAGGCAATGCCACCTGCCTGACATTCACTGTTAATGCCTTCATTTTCACCATTCTCATCCCAGAGCCAGAATACACAGGCTCTGGACCACCCCACTAGGAACCCCAGGCAATGTCACCTGCCTGACATTCACTGTTTATGCCTCCCTTTTCACCATTCCCATCCCAGAGCCTCAATACACAGGCAATGGACCACCCCACTTGGAGCCCCAGGCAATGCCACCTGCTTGGCATTCACTGTTTATGCCTCCCTTGTCACCATTCCCATCCCAGAGCCAGAATACATAGGCAGTGGACCATCCCACTAGGAGCCCAGGCAATGCCACCTGCCTGACATTCACTGTTTATGCCTCCCTTTTCACCATTCCCATCTCAGAGCCAGAATACACAGGCCTAGACCACCCCACTAGCAGTCCCAGGCAATGCCACCTGCCTGACATTCACTGTTAATGCCTTCATTTTCACCATTCTCATCCCAGAGCCAGAATACACAGGCTCTGGACCACCCCACTAGGAACCCCAGGCAATGCCACCTGCCTGACATTCACTGTTTATGCCTCCCGTTTCACCATTTCCAGCCCAGAGCCAGAATACACAGGCACTGGACCATCCCACTAGGAGCCCCAGGCAATGCCACCTGCCTGGCATTCACTGTGTATGCCTCCCTTTTCATCATTCCCATCCCAGAGCCAGAATACACAGGCATTGGGCCACCCCACTAGGAGCCCCAGGCAATGTCACCTGCCTGACATTCACCGTTTATGCCTCCCTTTTCACCATTCCCATCCCAGAGCCAGAATACACAGGCACTGGACCACCCCACTAGGAGCCCCAGGCAATGCCACCTGCCTGACATTCACCGTTTATGCCTCCCTTTTCACCATTCCCATCCCAGAGCCAGAATACACAGGCACTCGACCACCCCACTAGGAGACCCAGGCAATGCCACCTGCCTGGCATTCACTGTTTATGCCTCCCTTTTCACCATTCCCATCTCAGAGCCAGCATACACAGGCCTAGACCAACCCACTAGGAGCCCCAGGCAATGCCACCTGCCTGGCATTCACAGTTTATGCCTCCCTTTTCACCATTCCCATCCCAGAGCCAGGGTACACAGGCACTGGACGAGCCCACTAGGCGCCCCAGGCAATGCCACCTGCCTGGCATTCACTGTTTATGCCTCCCTTTTCACCATTCCCATCCCAGAGCCAGAATACACAGGCATTGGGCCACCCCACTAGGAGCCCCAGGCAATGTCACCTGCCTGACATTCACCGTTTATGCCTCCCTTTTCACCATTCCCATCCCAGAGCCAGAATACACAGGCACTGGACCACCCCACTAGGAGCCCCAGGCAATGCCACCTGCCTGACATTCACTGTTTATGCTTCCCTTTTCACCATTCCCATCCCAGAGCCAGAATACACAGGCACTGGACCACCCCACTTGGAGCCCCAGGCAATGCCACCTGCCTGACAATCAATGTTTATGCCTCCCTTTTCACCATTCCCAGCCCAGAGCCAGAATACACAGGCCTGGACCATCCCACTAGGAGCCCAGGCAATGCCACCTGCCTGACATTCACTGTTTATGCCTCCCTTTTCACCATTCCCATCCCAGAGCCTGAATACACAGGCACCGGACCACCCCACTAGGTGCCCCAGGCAATGCCACCTGCCTGACATTCACTGTTTATGCCTCCCTTTTCACCATTCCCATCCCAGAGCCTGAATACACAGGCACTGGACCACCCCACTAGGTGCCCCAGGCAATGCCACCTGCCTGGCATTCACTGTTTATGCCTCCCTTTTCACCATTCCCATCCCGGAGCCTGAATACACAGGCACTGGACCACCCCACTAGGAGCCCCGGGCAATGCCACCTGCCTGACATTCACTGTTTATGCCTCCCTTTTCACCATTGTCATCCCAGAGCCAGAATACACAGCCTGGGCCACCCCACTAGGAGCCCCAGGCAATGCCACCTGCCTGGCATTCACTGTTTATGCCTCCCTTTTCACCATTCCCATCCCAGAGCCAGAATACACATTCACTGGACGACCCCGCTAGGAGCCCCAGGCCATGCCACCTTCCTGGCATTCACTGTTTATGCCTCCCTTTTCACCATTCCCATCCCAGAGCCAGAATACACAGGCACTGGACCACCCCACTAGGGGCCCCAGGCAATGCCACCTGCCTGACATTCACTGTTTATGCCTCCCTTTTCACCATTCCCATCCCAGAGCCAGAATACACAGGCCTGGACCACCCCACTAGGAGACCCAGGCAATGCCAACTGCCTGGCATTCACTGTTTAAGCCTCCCTTTTCACCATTCCCATCCCAGAGCCAGAATACACAGGCCTGGACCACCCCACTAGGAGCCCCAGGCAATGCCACCTGCCTGACATTCACTGTTTATGCCTCCCTTTTCACCATTCCCATCCCAGAGCCAGAATACACAGGCACTGGGCCACCCCACTAGGAGCCCCAGGCAATGCCACCTGCCTGGCAGTCACTGTTTATGCCTCCCTTGTCACCATTCCCATCCCAGAGCCAGAATACACAGGCAGTGGACCATCCCACTAGGAGCCCCAGGCAATGCCACCTGCCTGACATTCACTGTTTATGCCTCCCTTTTCACCATTCCCATGCCAGAGCCTGAATACACAGGCACTGGGCCACCCCACTAGGAGCCCCAGGCAATGCCACCTGCCTGACATTCACTGTTTATGCCTCCCCTTTTCACCATTGTCATCCCAGAGCCAGAATACACAGCCTGGACCACCCCGCTAGGAGCCCCAGGCAATGCCACCTGCCTGGCATTCACTGTTTATGCCTCCCTTTTCACCATTCCCATCCCAGAGCCAGAATACACAGGCACTGGACGACCTCGCTAGGTGCCCCAGGCCATGCCACCTTCCTGGCATTCACTGTTTATGCCTCCCTTTTCACCATTCCAATCCCAGAGCCAGAATACACAGGCACTGGACCACCCCACTAGGAGCCCCAGGCAATGCCACCTGCCTGGCATTCACTGTTTATGCCTCCCTTTTCACCATTCCCATCCCAGAGCTAGAATACACAGGCCTGGACCACCCCACTAGGAGACCCAGGCAATGCCAACTGCCTGGCATTCACTGTTTATGCCTCCCTTTTCACCATTCCCATCCCAGAGCCAGAATACACATGCCTGGACCACCCCACTAGGAGCCCCAGGCAATGCCACCTGCCTGACATTCACTGTTTATGCCTCCCTTTTCACCATTCCCATCCCAGAGCCAGAAAACACAGGCACTGGGCCACCCCACTAGGAGCCCCAGGCAATGCCACCTGCCTGGCATTCACTGTTTATGCCTCCCTTTTCACCATTCCCATCCCAGAGCCAAAATACACAGGTCTGGACCATCCCACTAGAAGCCCCAGGCAATGCCACCTGCCTGGCATTCACTGTTTATGCCTCCCTTTCACCATTTCCATCCCAGAGCCAGAATACACACGCACTGGCCCACCCCACTAGGAGCCCCAGGCAATGCCACCTGTCTGACATTCACTGTTTATGCCTCCCTTTTCACCATTGCCATCCCAGAGCCAGAATACACAGGCACTGGACCGCCCCACTAGGAGCCCCAGGCAATGCCACCTGCCTGGCATTCACTGTTTATGCCTCCCTTTTCACCATTCCCATCCCAGAGCCTGAATACACAGGCCTGTACCACCCAGCAAACGGTCCCAGGCAATGCCACCTGCCTGACATTCACTGTTAATGCCTCCATTTTCACCATTCTCATCCCAGAGCCAGAATACACAGGCTCTGGACCACCCCACTAGGAACCCCAGGCAATGCCACCTGCCTGACATTCACTGTTTATGCCTCCCTTTTCACCATTCCCATCCCAGAGCTTGAATACACAGGCAATGGATCACCCCACTTGGAGCCCCAGGCAATGCCACCTGCCTGACATTCAATGTTTATGCCTCCCTTTTCACCATTCCCATCTCAGAGCCAGAATACACAGGCCTAGACCACCCCACTAGGAGCCCCAGGCAACAACACCTGCCTGGCATTCACTGTTTATGTCTCCCTTTTCACCATTCCCATCCCAGAGCCAGAATACACAGGCAGTGGACCATCCCACTGGGAGCCCCAGGCAATGCCACCTGCCTGACATTCACTGTTTATGCCTCCCGTTTCACCATTTCCAGCCCAGAGCCAGAATACACAGGCACTGGACCATCCCACTAGGAGCCCCAGGCAATGCCACCTGCCTGGCATTCACTGTTTATGCCTCCCTTGTCACCATTCCCATCCCAGAGCCAGAATACACAGGCATTGGGCCACCCCACTAGGAGCCCCAGGCAATGCCACCTGCCTGACATTCACTGTTTATGCCTCCCTTTTCACCATTCCCATCCCAGAGCCAGAATACCCAGGCACTGGGCCACCCCACTAGGAGCCCCAGGCAATGCCACCTGCCTGGCATTCACTGTTTATGCCTCCCTTGTCACCATTCCCATCCCAGAGCCAGAATACATAGGCAGTGGACCATCCCACTAGGAGCCCAGGCAATGCCACCTGCCTGACATTCACTGTTTATGCCTCCCTTTTCACCATTCCCATCTCAGAGCCAGAATACACAGGCCTAGACCACCCTACTAGGAGCCCCAGGCAATGCCACCTGCCTGGCATTCACTGTTTATGCCTCCCTTTTCACCATTCCCATCCCAGAGCCAGGGTACACAGGCACTGGACGAGCCCACTAGGAGCCCCAGGCAATGCCACCTGCCTGGCATTCACTGTTTATGCCTCACTTTTCACCATTCCCATCCCAGAGCCAGAATACACAGGCATTGGGCCACCCCACTAGGAGCCCCAGGCAATGCCATCTGCCCGGGATTCACTGTTTATGCCTCCCTTTTCAACATTCCCATCCCAGAGCCAGAGTACTCAGGCACTGGGCCACCCCACTAGGAGCCCCAGGCAATGCCACCTGCCTGGCATTCACTGTTTATGCCTCCCTTTTCACCATTCCCATCCCAGAGCCAGAATATACAGGCATTGGGCCACCCCACTAGGAGCCCCAGGCAATGCCACCTTCCTGACATTCACTGTTTATCCCTCCCTTTTCACCATTCCCATCCCAGAGCCAGAATACACAGGCACTGGGCCACCCCACTAGGAGACCCAGGCAATGCCAACTGCCTGGCATTCACTGTTTATGCCTCCCTTTTCACTATTCCCATCCCAGAGCCAGAATACACAGGCACTGGGCCACCCCACTAGGAGACCCAGGCAATGCCAACTGCCTGGCATTCACTGTTTATGCCTCCCTTTTCACCATTCCAATCCCAGAGCCAGAATACACAGGCCTGGACCACCCCACTAGGAGCCCCAGGCAATGCCACCTGCCTGACATTCACTGTTTATGCCTCCCCTTTTCACCATTGTCATCCCAGAGCCAGAATACACAGCCTGGACCACCCCGCTAGGAGCCCCAGGCGATGCCACCTGCCTGGCATTCACTGTTTATGCCTCCCTTTTCACCATTCCCATCCCAGAGCCAGAATACATAGGCAGTGGACCATCCCACTAGGAGCCCAGGCAATGCCACCTGCCTGACATTCACTGTTTATGCCTCCCTTTTCACCATTCCCATCTCAGAGCCAGAATACACAGGCCTAGACCACCCTACTAGGAGCCCCAGGCAAAGCCACCTGCCTGGCATTCACTGTTTATGCCTCCCTTTTCACCATTCCCATCCCAGAGCCAGAATACATAGGCAGTGGACCATCCCACTAGGAGCCCAGGCAATGCCACCTGCCTGACATTCACTGTTTATGCCTCCCTTTTCACCATTCCCATCTCAGAGCCAGAATACACAGGTCTAGACCACCCTACTAGGAGCCCCAGGCAATGCCACCTGCCTGGCATTCACTGTTTATGCCTCCCTTTTCACCATTCCCATCCCAGAGCCAGGGCACACTGGCACTGGACGAGCCCACTAGGAGCCCCAGGCAATGCCACCTGCCTGGCATTCACTGTTTATGCCTCCCTTGTCACCATTCCCATCCCAGAGCCAGAATACATAGGCAGTGGACCATCCCACTAGGAGCCCAGGCAATGCCACCTGCCTGACATTCACTGTTTATGCCTCCCTTTTCACCATTCCCATCTCAGAGCCAGAATACACAGGCCTAGACCACCCTACTAGGAGCCCCAGGCAAAGCCACCTGCCTGGCATTCACTGTTTATGCCTCCCTTTTCACCATTCCCATCCCAGAGCCAGGGTACACAGGCACTGGACGAGCCCACTAGGAGCCCCAGGCAATGCCACCTGCCTGGCATTCACTGTTTATTCCTCACTTTTCACCATTCCCATCCCAGAGCCAGAATACACAGGCATTGGGCCACCCCACTAGGAGCCCCAGGCAATGCCATCTGCCCGGGATTCACTGTTTATGCCTCCCTTTTCAACATTCCCATCCCAGAGCCAGAGTACTCAGGCACTGGGCCACCCCACTAGGAGCCCCAGGCAATGCCACCTGCCTGGCATTCACTGTTTATGCCTCCCTTTTCACCATTCCCATCCCAGAGCCAGAATACACAGGCATTGGGCCACCCCACTAGGAGCCCCAGGCAATGCCACCTGCCTGACATTCACTGTTTATGCCTCCCTTTTCACCATTCCCATCCCAGAGCCAGAATACACAGGCACTGGGCCACCCCACTAGGAGACCCAGGCAATGCCAACTGCCTGGCATTCACTGTTTATGCCTCCCTTTTCACCATTCCCATCCCAGAGCCAGAATACACAGGCACTGGGCCACCCCACTAGGAGACCCAGGCAATGCCAACTGCCTGGCATTCACTGTTTATGCCTCCCTTTTCACCATTCCCATCCCAGAGCCAGAATACACAGGCCTGGACCACCCCACTAGGAGCCCCAGGCAATGCCACCTGCCTGACATTCACTGTTTATGCCTCCCCCTTTCACCATTGTCATCCCAGAGCCAGAATACACAGCCTGGACCACCCCGCTAGGAGCCCCAGGCGATGCCACCTGCCTGGCATTCACTGTTTATGCCTCCCTTTTCACCATTCCCATCCCAGAGCCAGAATACACAGGCACTGGACGACCCCGCTAGGTGCCCAAAGCCATGCCACCTTCCTGGCATTCACTGTTTATGCCTCCCTTTTCACCATTCCCATCCCAGAGCCAGAATACACAGGCACTGGACCACCCCACTAGGAGCCCCAGGCAATGCCATCTGCCTGGCATTCACTGTTTATGCCTCCCTTTTCGCCATTCCCATCCCAGAGCTAGAATACACAGGCCTGTACCACCCCGCAAGCAGTCCCAGGCAATGCCACCTGCCTGACATTCACTGTTAATGCCTCCATTTTCACCATTCTCATCCCAGAGCCAGAATACACAGGCTCTGGACCACCCCACTAGGAACCCCAGGCAATGCCACCTGCCTGACATTCACTGTTTATGCCTCCCTTTACACCATTCCCATCCCAGAGCCTGAATACACAGGCAATGGACCACCCCACCTGGAGCCCCAGGCAATGCCACCTGCCTGACATTCACTGTTTATGCCTCCCTTTTTACCATTCCCATCTCAGAGCCAGAATACACAGGCCTAGACCACCCCACTAGGAGCCCCAGGCAACAACACCTGCCTGGCATTCACTGTTTATGTCTCCCTTTTCACCATTCCCATCCCAGAGCCAGAATACACAGGCAGTGGACCATCCCACTGGGAGCCCCAGGCAATGCCACCTGCCTGACATTCACTGTTTATGCCTCCCGTTTCACCATTTCCAGCCCAGAGCCAGAATACACAGGCACTGGACCATCCCACTAGGAGCCCCAGGCAATGCCACCTGCCTGGCATTCACTGTTTATGCCTCCCTTGTCACCATTCCCATCCCAGAGCCAGAATACACAGGCATTGGGCCACCCCACTAGGAGCCCCAGGCAATGCCACCTGCCTGACATTCACTGTTTATGCCTCCCTTTTCACCATTCCCATCCCAGAGCCAGAATACACAGGCACTGGGCCACCCCACTAGGAGCCCCAGGCAATGCCACCTGTCTGGCATTCACTGTTTATGCCTCCCTTGTCACCATTCCCATCCCAGAGCCAGAATACATAGGCAGTGGACCATCCCACTAGGAGCCCAGGCAATGCCACCTGCCTGACATTCACTGTTTATGCCTCCCTTTTCACCATTCCCATCTCAGAGCCAGAATACACAGGCCTAGACCACCCTACTAGGAGCCCCAGGCAATGCCACCTGCCTGGCATTCACTGTTTATGCCTCCCTTTTCACCATTCCCATCCCAGAGCCAGGGTACACAGGCACTGGACGAGCCCACTAGGATCCCCAGGCAATGCCACCTGCCTGACATTCACCGTTTATGCCTCCCTTTTCACCATTCCCATCCCAGAGCCAGAATACACAGGCACTGGACCACCCCACTAGGAGCCCCAGGCAATGCCACCTGCCTGACATTCACTGTTTATGCTTCCCTTTTCACCATTCCCATCCCAGAGCCAGAATACACAGGCACTGGACCACCCAATTGGAGCCCCAGGCAATGCCACCTGCCTGACAATCAATGTTTATGCCTCCCTTTTCACCATTCCCAGCCCAGAGCCAGAATACACAGGCCTGGACCATCCCACTAGGAGCCCAGGCAATGCCACCTGCCTGACATTCACTGTTTATGCCTCCCTTTTCACCATTCCCATCCCAGAGCCTGAATACACAGGCACCGGACTACCCCACTAGGTGCCCCAGGCAATGCCACCTGCCTGACATTCACTGTTTATGCCTCCCTTTTCACCATTCCCATCCCAGAGCCTGAATACACAGGCACTGGACCACCCCACTAGGTGCCCCAGGCAATGCCACCTGCCTGGCATTCACTGTTTATGCCTCCCTTTTCACCATTCCCATCCCGGAGCCTGAATACACAGGCACTGGACCACCCCACTAGGAGCCCCAGGCAATGCCACCTGCCTGACATTCACTGTTTATGCCTCCCTTTTCACCATTGTCATCCCAGAGCCAGAATACACAGCCTGGGCCACCCCACTAGGAGCCCCAGGCAATGCCACCTGCCTGGCATTCACTGTTTATGCCTCCCTTTTCACCATTCCCATCCCAGAGCCAGAATACACAGGCACTGGACGACCCCGCTAGGAGCCCCAGGCCATGCCACCTTCCTGGCATTCACTGTTTATGCCTCCCTTTTCACCATTCCCATCCCAGAGCCAGAATACACAGGCACTGGACCACCCCACTAGGGGCCCCAGGCAATGCCACCTGCCTGACATTCACTGTTTATGCCTCCCTTTTCACCATTCCCATCCCAGAGCCAGAATACACAGGCCTGGACCACCCCACTAGGAGACCCATGCAATGCCAACTGCCTGGCATTCACTGTTTAAGCCTCCCTTTTCACCATTCCCATCCCAGAGCCAGAATACACAGGCCTGGACCACCCCACTAGGAGCCCCAGGCAATGCCACCTGCCTGACATTCACTGTTTATGCCTCCCTTTTCACCATTCCCATCCCAGAGCCAGAATACACAGGCACTGGGCCACCCCACTAGGAGCCCCAGGCAATGCCACCTGCCTGGCAGTCACTGTTTATGCCTCCCTTGTCACCATTCCCATCCCAGAGCCAGAATACACAGGCAGTGGACCATCCCACTAGGAGCCCCAGGCAATGCCACCTGCCTGACATTCACTGTTTATGCCTCCCTTTTCACCATTCCCATGCCAGAGCCTGAATACACAGGCACTGGGCCACCCCACTAGGAGCCCCAGGCAATGCCACCTGCCTGACATTCACTGTTTATGCCTCCCCTTTTCACCATTGTCATCCCAGAGCCAGAATACACAGCCTGGACCACCCCGCTAGGAGCCCCAGGCAATGCCACCTGCCTGGCATTCACTGTTTATGCCTCCCTTTTCACCATTCCCATCCCAGAGCCAGAATACACAGGCACTGGACGACCTCGCTAGGTGCCCCAGGCCATGCCACCTTCCTGGCATTCACTGTTTATGCCTCCCTTTTCACCATTCCAATCCCAGAGCCAGAAAACACAGGCACTGGACCACCCCACTAGGAGCCCCAGGCAATGCCACCTGCCTGGCATTCACTGTTTATGCCTCCCTTTTCACCATTCCCATCCCAGAGCTAGAATACACAGGGCTGGACCACCCCACTAGGAGCCCCAGGCAATGCCAACTGCCTGGCATTCACTGTTTATGCCTCCCTTTTCACCATTCCCATCCCAGAGCCAGAATACACATGCCTGGACCACCCCACTAGGAGCCCCAGGCAATGCCACCTGCCTGACATTCACTATTTATGCCTCCCTTTTCACCATTCCCATCCCAGAGCCAGAATACACAGGCACTGGACCACCCCACTAGGAGCCCCAGGCAATGCCACCTGCCTGACATTCACTGTTTATGCCTCCCGTTTCACCATTCCCATCTCAGAGCCAGAATACACAGGCCTAGACCACCCTACTAGGAGCCCCAGGCAATGCCACCTGCCTGGCATTCACTGTTTATGCCTCCCTTTTCACCATTCCCATCCCAGAGCCAGAAAACACAGGCACTGGGCCACCCCACTAGGAGCCCCAGGCAATGCCACCTGCCTGGCATTCACTGTTTATGCCTCCCTTTTCACCATTCCCATCCCAGAGCCAAAATACACAGGTCTGGACCATCCCACTAGAAGCCCCAGGCAATGCCACCTGCCTGGCATTCACTGTTTATGCCTCCCTTTCACCATTCCCATCCCAGAGCCAGAATACACACGCACTGGCCCACCCCACTAGGAGCCCCAGGCAATGCCACCTGTCTGACATTCACTGTTTATGCCTCCCTTTTCACCATTGCCATCCCAGAGCCAGAATACACAGGCACTGGACCGCCCCACTAGGAGCCCCAGGCAATGCCACCTGCCTGGCATTCACTGTTTATGCCTCCCTTTTCACCATTCCCATCCCAGAGCCTGAATACACAGGCCTGTACCACCCAGCAAACGGTCCCAGGCAATGCCACCTGCCTGACATTCACTGTTAATGCCTCCATTTTCACCATTCTCATCCCAGAGCCAGAATACACAGGCTCTGGACCACCCCACTAGGAACCCCAGGCAATGCCACCTGCCTGACATTCACTGTTTATGCCTCCCTTTTCACCATTCCCATCCCAGAGCCTGAATACACAGGCAATGGATCACCCCACTTGGAGCCCCAGGCAATGCCACCTGCCTGACATTCAATGTTTATGCCTCCCTTTTCACCATTCCCATCTCAGAGCCAGAATACACAGGCCTAGACCACCCCACTAGGAGCCCCAGGCAACAACACCTGCCTGGCATTCACTGTTTATGTCTCCCTTTTCACCATTCCCATCCCAGAGCCAGAATACACAGGCAGTGGACCATCCCACTGGGAGCCCCAGGCAATGCCACCTGCCTGACATTCACTGTTTATGCCTCCCGTTTCACCATTTCCAGCCCAGAGCCAGAATACACAGGCACTGGACCATCCCACTAGGAGCCCCAGGCAATGCCACCTGCCTGGCATTCACTGTTTATGCCTCCCTTGTCACCATTCCCATCCCAGAGCCAGAATACACAGGCATTGGGCCACCCCACTAGGAGCCCCAGGCAATGCCACCTGCCTGACATTCACTGTTTATGCCTCCCTTTTCACCATTCCCATCCCAGAGCCAGAATACCCAGGCACTGGGCCACCCCACTAGGAGCCCCAGGCAATGCCACCTGCCTGGCATTCACTGTTTATGCCTCCCTTGTCACCATTCCCATCCCAGAGCCAGAATACATAGGCAGTGGACCATCCCACTAGGAGCCCAGGCAATGCCACCTGCCTGACATTCACTGTTTATGCCTCCCTTTTCACCATTCCCATCTCAGAGCCAGAATACACAGGCCTAGACCACCCTACTAGGAGCCCCAGGCAATGCCACCTGCCTGGCATTCACTGTTTATGCCTCCCTTTTCACCATTCCCATCCCAGAGCCAGGGTACACAGGCACTGGACGAGCCCACTAGGAGCCCCAGGCAATGCCACCTGCCTGGCATTCACTGTTTATGCCTCACTTTTCACCATTCCCATCCCAGAGCCAGAATACACAGGCATTGGGCCACCCCACTAGGAGCCCCAGGCAATGCCATCTGCCCGGGATTCACTGTTTATGCCTCCCTTTTCAACATTCCCATCCCAGAGCCAGAGTACTGAGGCACTGGGCCACCCCACTAGGAGCCCCAGGCAATGCCACCTGCCTGGCATTCACTGTTTATGCCTCCCTTTTCACCATTCCCATCCCAGAGCCAGAATACACAGGCATTGGGCCACCCCACTAGGAGCCCCAGGCAATGCCACCTTCCTGACATTCACTGTTTATCCCTCCCTTTTCACCATTCCCATCCCAGAGCCAGAATACACAGGCACTGGGCCACCCCACTAGGAGACCCAGGCAATGCCACCTGCATGGCATTCACTGTTTATGCCTCCCTTTTCACCATTCCCATCCCAGAGCCAGGGCACACTGGCACTGGACGAGCCCACTAGGAGCCCCAGGCAATGCCACCTGCCTGGCATTCACTGTTTATGCCTCCCTTGTCACCATTCCCATCCCAGAGCCAGAATACATAGGCAGTGGACCATCCCACTAGGAGCCCAGGCAATGCCACCTGCCTGACATTCACTGTTTATGCCTCCCTTTTCACCATTCCCATCTCAGAGCCAGAATACACAGGCCTAGACCACCCTACTAGGAGCCCCAGGCAAAGCCACCTGCCTGGCATTCACTGTTTATGCCTCCCTTTTCACCATTCCCATCCCAGAGCCAGGGTACACAGGCACTGGACGAGCCCACTAGGAGCCCCAGGCAATGCCACCTGCCTGGCATTCACTGTTTATTCCTCACTTTTCACCATTCCCATCCCAGAGCCAGAATACACAGGCATTGGGCCACCCCACTAGGAGCCCCAGGCAATGCCATCTGCCCGGGATTCACTGTTTATGCCTCCCTTTTCAACATTCCCATCCCAGAGCCAGAGTACTCAGGCACTGGGCCACCCCACTAGGAGCCCCAGGCAATGCCACCTGCCTGGCATTCACTGTTTATGCCTCCCTTTTCACCATTCCCATCCCAGAGCCAGAATACACAGGCATTGGGCCACCCCACTAGGAGCCCCAGGCAATGCCACCTGCCTGACATTCACTGTTTATGCCTCCCTTTTCACCATTCCCATCCCAGAGCCAGAATACACAGGCACTGGGCCACCCCACTAGGAGACCCAGGCAATGCCAACTGCCTGGCATTCACTGTTTATGCCTCCCTTTTCACCATTCCCATCCCAGAGCCAGAATACACAGGCACTGGGCCACCCCACTAGGAGACCCAGGCAATGCCAACTGCCTGGCATTCACTGTTTATGCCTCCCTTTTCACCATTCCCATCCCAGAGCCAGAATACACAGGCCTGGACCACCCCACTAGGAGCCCCAGGCAATGCCACCTGCCTGACATTCACTGTTTATGCCTCCCCCTTTCACCATTGTCATCCCAGAGCCAGAATACACAGCCTGGACCACCCCGCTAGGAGCCCCAGGCGATGCCACCTGCCTGGCATTCACTGTTTATGCCTCCCTTTTCACCATTCCCATCCCAGAGCCAGAATACACAGGCACTGGACCACCCCACTAGGAGCCCCAGGCAATGCCATCTGCCTGGCATTCACTGTTTATGCCTCCCTTTTCGCCATTCCCATCCCAGAGCTAGAATACACAGGCCTGTACCACCCCGCAAGCAGTCCCAGGCAATGCCACCTGCCTGACATTCACTGTTAATGCCTCCATTTTCACCATTCTCATCCCAGAGCCAGAATACACAGGCTCTGGACCACCCCACTAGGAACCCCAGGCAATGCCACCTGCCTGACATTCACTGTTTATGCCTCCCTTTACACCATTCCCATCCCAGAGCCTGAATACACAGGCAATGGACCACCCCACCTGGAGCCCCAGGCAATGCCACCTGCCTGACATTCACTGTTTATGCCTCCCTTTTTACCATTCCCATCTCAGAGCCAGAATACACAGGCCTAGACCACCCCACTAGGAGCCCCAGGCAACAACACCTGCCTGGCATTCACTGTTTATGTCTCCCTTTTCACCATTCCCATCCCAGAGCCAGAATACACAGGCAGTGGACCATCCCACTGGGAGCCCCAGGCAATGCCACCTGCGTGACATTCACTGTTTATGCCTCCCGTTTCAACATTTCCAGCCCAGAGCCAGAATACACAGGCACTGGACCATCCCACTAGGAGCCCCAGGCAATGCCACCTGCCTGGCATTCACTGTTTATGCCTCCCTTGTCACCATTCCCATCCCAGAGCCAGAATACACAGGCATTGGGCCACCCCACTAGGAGCCCCAGGCAATGCCACCTGCCTGACATTCACTGTTTATGCCTCCCTTTTCACCATTCCCATCCCAGAGCCAGAATACACAGGCACTGGGCCACCCCACTAGGAGCCCCAGGCAATGCCACCTGTCTGGCATTCACTGTTTATGCCTCCCTTGTCACCATTCCCATCCCAGAGCCAGAATACATAGGCAGTGGACCATCCCACTAGGAGCCCAGGCAATGCCACCTGCCTGACATTCACTGTTTATGCCTCCCTTTTCACCATTCCCATCTCAGAGCCAGAATACACAGGCCTAGACCACCCTACTAGGAGCCCCAGGCAATGCCACCTGCCTGGCATTCACTGTTTATGCCTCCCTTTTCACCATTCCCATCCCAGAGCCAGGGTACACAGGCACTGGACGAGCCCACTAGGAGCCCCAGGCAATGCCACCTGCCTGGAATTCACTGTTTATGCCTCCCTTTTCACCATTCCCTTCCCAGAGCCAGAATACACAGGCATTGGGCCACCCCACTAGGAGCCCCAGGCAATGCCATCTGCCCGGGATTCACTGTTTATGCCTCCCTTTTCAACATTCCCATCCCAGAGCCAGAGTACTCAGGCACTGGGCCACCCCACTAGGAGCCCCAGGCAATGCCACCTGCCTGGCATTCACTGTTTATGCCTCCCTTTTCACCATTCCCATCCCAGAGCCAGAATACACAGGTTGGGCCACCCCACTAGGAGCCCCAGGCAATGCCACCTGCCTGACATTCACTGTTTATGCCTCCCTTTTCACCATTCCCATCCCAGAGCCAGAATACACAGGCACTGAGCCACCCCACTAGGAGACCCAGGCAATGCCAACTGCCTGGCATTCACTGTTTATGCCTCCCTTTTCACCATTCCCATCCCAGAGCCAGAATACACAGGCACTGGGCCACCCCACTAGGAGACCCAGGCAATGCCAACTGCCTGGCATTCACTGTTTATGCCTCCCTTTTCACCATTCCCATCCCAGAGCCAGAATACACAGGCCTGGACCACCCCACTAGGAGCCCCAGGCAATGCCACCTGCCTGACATTCACTGTTTATGCCTCCCTTTTCACCATTCTCATCCCAGAGCCAGAATACACAGGCCTGGACCACCCCACTAGGAGACCCAAGCAATGCCAACTGCCTTGCATTCACTGTTTATGCCTCCCTTTTCACCATTCCCATCCCAGAGCCTGAATACACAGGCACTGGACCACCCCACTAGGTGTCCCAGGCAATGCCACCTGCCTGACATTCACTGTTTATGCCTCCCTTTTCACCATTCCCATCCCAGAGCCAGAATACACAGGCACTGGGCCACCCCACTAGGAGCCCCAGGCGATGCCACCTGCCTGGCATTCACTGATTATGCCTCCCTTGTCACCATTCCCATCCCAGAGCCAGAATACACAGGCAGTGGACCATCCCACTAGGAGCCCAGGCAATGCCACCTGCCTGGCATTCACTGTTTATGCCTCCCTTTTCACCATTCCCATCCCAGAGCCTGAATACACAGGCACTGGACCACCCCACTAGGAGCCCCAGGCAATGCCACCTGCCTGACATTCACTGTTTATGCCTCCCCTTTTCACCATTGTCATCCCAGAGCCAGAATACACAGCCTGGGCCACCCCACTAGGAGCCCCAGGCAATGCCACCTGCCTGGCATTCACTGTTTATGCCTCCCTTTTCACCATTCCCATCCCAGAGCCAGAATACACAGGCACTGGACGACCCCGCTAGGAGCCCCAGGCCATGCCACCTTCCTGGCATTCACTGTTTATGTCTCCCTTTTCACCATTCCCATCCCAGAGCCAGAATACACAGGCACTGGACCAACCCACTAGGGGCCCCAGGCAATGCCACCTGCCTGACATTCACTGTTTATGCCTCCCTTTTCACCATTCCCATCCCAGAGCCAGAATACACAGGCCTGGACCACCCCACTAGGAGACCCAGGCAATGCCAACTGCCTGGCATTCACTGTTTATGCCTCCCTTTTCACCATTCCCATCCCAGAGCCAGAATACACAGGCCTGGACCACCCCACTAGGAGCCCCAGGCAATGCCACCTGCCTGACATTCACTGTTTATGCCTCCCGTTTCACCATTTCCAGCACAGAGCCAGAATACACAGGCACTGGACCATCCCACTAGGAGCCCCAGGCAATGCCACCTGCCTGGCATTCACTGTTTATGCCTCCCTTGTCACCATTCCCAGCCCAGAGCCAGAATACACAGGCACTGGGCCACCCCACTAGGAGCCCCAGGCGATGCCACCTGCCTGACATTCACTGTTTATGCCTCCCTTTTCACCATTCCCATCCCAGAGACAGAATACACAGGCACTGGGCCACCCCACTAGGAGCCCCAGGCGATGCCACCTGCCTGGCATTCACTGATTATGCCTCCCCTGTCACCATTCCCAACCCAGAGCCAGAATACACAGGCAGTGGACCATCCCACTAGGAGCCCAGGCAATGCCACCTGCCTGGCATTCACTGTTTATGCCTCCCTTTTCACCATTCCCATCCCAGAGCCTGAATACACAGGCACTGGACCACCCCACTAGGAGCCCCAGGCAATGCCACCTGCCTGACATTCACTGTTTATGCCTCCCCTTTTCACCATTGTCATCCCAGAGCCAGAATACACAGCCTGGGCCACCCCACTAGGAGCCCCAGGCAATGCCACCTGCTTGGCATTCACTGTTTATGCCTCCCTTTTCACCATTCCCATCCCAGAGCCAGAATACACAGGCACTGGACGACCCCGCTAGGAGCCCCAGGCCATGCCACCTTCCTGGCATTCACTGTTTATGCCTCCCTTTTCACCATTCCCATCCCAGAGCCAGAATACACAGGCACTGGACCACCCCGCTAGGAGCCCCAGGCCATGCCACCTTCCTGGCATTCACTGTTTATGCCTCCCTTTTCACCATTCCCATCCCAGAGCCAGAATACACAGCCCCTGGACCACCCCACTAGGGGCCCCAGGCAATGCCACCTGCCTGACATTCACTGTTTATGCCTCCCTTTTCACCATTCCCATCCCAGAGCCAGAATACACAGGCCTGGACCACCCCACTAGGAGACCCAGGCAATGCCAACTGCCTGGCATTCACTGTTTATGCCTCCCTTTTCACCATTCCCATCCCAGAGCCAGAATACACAGGCCTGGACCACCCCACTAGGAGCCCCAGGCAATGCCACCTGCCTGACATTCACTGTTTATGCCTCCCTTTTCACCATTCCCATCCCAGAGCCAGAATACACAGGCACTGGGCCACCCCACTAGGAGCCCCAGGCAATGCCACCTGCCTGGCAGTCACTGTTTATGCCTCCCTTGTCACCATTCCCATCCCAGAGCCAGAATACACAGGCAGTGGACCATCCCACTAGGAGCCCAGGCAATGCCACCTGCCTGGCATTCACTGTTTATGCCTCCCTTTTCACCATTCCCACCCCAGAGCCTGAATACACAGGCACTGGGCCACCCCATTAGGAGCCCCAGGCAATGCCACCTGCCTGACATTCACTGTTTATGCCTCCCATTTCACCATTCCCATGCCAGAGCCTGAATACACAGGCACTGGGCCACCCCGCTAGGAGCCCCAGGCAATGTCACCTGCCTGACATTCACTGTTTATGCCTCCCTTTACACCATTCCCATCCCAGAGCCAGAATACACAGCCTGGACCACCCCGCTAGGAGCCCCAGGCAATGCCACCTGCCTGGCATTCACTGTTTATGCCTCCCTTTTCACCATTCCCATCCCAGAGCCAGAATACACAGGCACTGGACCACCCCACTAGGAGCCCCAGGCAATGCCACCTGCCTGACATTCACTGTTTATGCCTCCCTTTTCACCATTCCCATCCCAGAGCTAGAATA
This sequence comes from Ambystoma mexicanum, assembly GCF_040938575.1. Taxonomy (NCBI): domain Eukaryota; kingdom Metazoa; phylum Chordata; class Amphibia; order Caudata; family Ambystomatidae; genus Ambystoma; species Ambystoma mexicanum. The sequence continues at coordinate 36,991,036 of NC_090935.1, read as the reverse complement.
CACAGGCCTGGACCACCCCACTAGGAGACCCAGGCAATGCCAACTGCCTGGCATTCACTGTTTATGCCTCCCTTTTCACCATTCCCATCCCAGAGCCAGAATACACAGGCCTGGACCACCCCACTAGGAGCCCCAGGCAATGCCACCTGCCTGACATTCACTGTTTATGCCTCCCTTTTCACCATTCCCATCCCAGAGCCAGAAAACACAGGCACTGGGCCACCCCACTAGGAGCCCCAGGCAATGCCACCTGCCTGGCATTCACTGTTTATGCCTCCCTTTTCACCATTCCCATCCCAGAGCCAAAATACACAGGTCTGGACCATCCCACTAGAAGCCCCAGGCAATGCCACCTGCCTGGCATTCACTGTTTATGCCTCCCTTTCACCATTCCCATCCCAGAGCCAGAATACACACGCACTGGTCCACCCCACTAGGAGCCCCAGGCAATGCCACCTGTCTGACATTCACTGTTTATGCCTCCCTTTTCACCATTGCCATCCCAGAGCCAGAATACACAGGCACTGGACCACCCCACTAGGAGCCCCAGGCAATGCCACCTGCCTGGCATTCACTGTTTATGCCTCCCTTTTCACCATTCCCATCCCAGAGCCTGAATACACAGGCCTGTACCACCCCGCAAGCAGTCCCAGGCAATGCCACCTGCCTGACATTCACTGTTAATGCCTCCATTTTCACCATTCTCATCCCAGAGCCAGAATACACAATCTGGACCACCCCACTAGGAACCCCAGGCAATGCCACCTGCCTGACATTCACTGTTTATGCCTCCCTTTTCACCATTCCCATCCCAGAGCCTGAATACACAGGCAATGGACCACCCCACTTGGAGCCCCAGGCAATGCCACCTGCCTGGCATTCACTGTTTATGTCTCCCTTTTCACCATTCCCATCCCAGAGCCAGAATACACAGGCAGTGGACCATCCCACTGGGAGCCCCAGGCAATGCCACCTGCCTGACATTCACTGTTTATGCCTCCCGTTTCACCATTTCCAGCCCAGAGCCAGAATACACAGGCACTGGACCATCCCACTAGGAGCCCCAGGCAATGCCACCTGCCTGGCATTCACTGTTTATGCCTCCCTTTTCACCATTCCCATCCCAGAGCCAGAATACACAGGCATTGGGCCACCCCACTAGGAGCCCCAGGCAATGCCACCTGCCTGACATTCACTGTCTATGCCTCCCTTTTCACCATTTCCATCCCAGAGCCAGAATACACAGGCACTGGGCCACCCCACTAGGCGCCCCAGGCAATGCCACCTGCCTGGCATTCACTGTTTATGCCTCCCTTGTCACCATTCCCATCCCAGAGCCAGAATACATAGGCAGTGGACCATCCCACTAGGAGCCCAGGCAATGCCACCTGCCTGACATTCACTGTTTATGCCTCCCTTTTCACCATTCCCATCTAAGAGCCAGAATACACAGGCCTAGACCACCCCACTAGGAGCCCCAGGCAATGCCACCTGCCTGGCATTCACTGTTTATGTCTCCCTTTTCACCATTCCCATCCCAGAGCCAGGGTACACAGGCACTGGACGAGCCCACTAGGAGCCCCAGGCAATGCCACCTGCCTGGCATTCACTGTTTATGCCTCCCTTTTCACCATTCCCATCCCAGAGCCAGAATACACAGGCATTGGGCCACCCCACTAGGAGCCCCAGGCAATGCCATCTGCCCGGGATTCACTGTTAATGCCTCCCTTTTCAACATTCCCATCCCAGAGCCAGAGTACTCAGGCACTGGGCCACCCCACTAGGAGCCCCAGGCAATGCCACCTGCCTGGCATTCACTGTTTATGCCTCCCTTTTCACCATTCGCATCCCAGAGCCAGAATACACAGGCATTGGGCCACCCCACTAGGAGCCCCAGGCAATGCCACCTGCCTGACATTCACTGTTTATGCCTCCCTTTTCACCATTCCCATCCCAGAGCCAGAATACACAGGCACTGGGCCACCCCACTAGGAGACCCAGGCAATGCCAACTGCCTGGCATTCACTGTTTATGCCTCCCTTTTCACCATTCCCATCCCAGAGCCAGAATACACAGGCCTGGACCACCCCACTAGGAGCCCCAGGCAATGCCACCTGCCTGACATTCACTGTTTATGCCTCCCTTTTCACCATTCTCATCCCAGAGCCAGAATACACAGGCACTGGGCCACCCCACTAGGAGCCCCAGGCAATGCCACCTGCCTGGCATTCACTGTTTATGCCTCCCTTGTCACCATTCCCATCCCAGAGCCAGAATACACAGGCATTGGGCCACCCCACTAGGAGCCCCAGGCAATGCCACCTGCCTGACATTCACTGTCTATGCCTCCCTTTTCACCATTCCCATCCCAGAGCCAGAATACACAGGCACTGGGCCACCCCACTAGGCGCCCCAGGCAATGCCACCTGCCTGGCATTCACTGTTTATGCCTCCCTTGTCACCATTCCCATCCCAGAGCCAGAATACATAGGCAGTGGACCATCCCACTAGGAGCCCAGGCAATGCCACCTGCCTGACATTCACTGTTTATGCCTCCCTTTTCACCATTCCCATCTAAGAGCCAGAATACACAGGCCTAGACCACCCCACTAGGAGCCCCAGGCAATGCCACCTGCCTGGCATTCACTGTTTATGTCTCCCTTTTCACCATTCCCATCCCAGAGCCAGGGTACACAGGCACTGGACGAGCCCACTAGGAGCCCCAGGCAATGCCACCTGCCTGGCATTCACTGTTTATGCCTCCCTTTTCACCATTCCCATCCCAGAGCCAGAAAACACAGGCACTGGGCCACCCCACTAGGAGCCCCAGGCAATGCCACCTGCCTGACATTCACTGTTTATGCCTCCCCTTTTCACCATTGTCATCCCAGAGCCAGAATACACAGCCTGGGCCACCCCACTAGGAGCCCCAGGCAATGCCACCTGCCTGGCATTCACTGTTTATGCCTCCCTTTTCACCATTCCCATCCCAGAGCCAGAATACACAGGCACTGGACGACCCCGCTAGGAGCCCCAGGCCATGCCACCTTCCTGGCATTCACTGTTTATGTCTCCCTTTTCACCATTCCCATCCCAGAGCCAGAATACACAGGCACTGGACCAACCCACTAGGGGCCCCAGGCAATGCCACCTGCCTGACATTCACTGTTTATGCCTCCCTTTTCACCATTCCCATCCCAGAGCCAGAATACACAGGCCTGGACCACCCCACTAGGAGACCCAGGCAATGCCAACTGCCTGGCATTCACTGTTTATGCCTCCCTTTTCACCATTCCCATCCCAGAGCCAGAATACACAGGCCTGGACCACCCCACTAGGAGCCCCAGGCAATGCCACCTGCCTGACATTCACTGTTTATGCCTCCCGTTTCACCATTTCCAGCACAGAGCCAGAATACACAGGCACTGGACCATCCCACTAGGAGCCCCAGGCAATGCCACCTGCCTGGCATTCACTGTTTATGCCTCCCTTGTCACCATTCCCAGCCCAGAGCCAGAATACACAGGCACTGGGCCACCCCACTAGGAGCCCCAGGCGATGCCACCTGCCTGACATTCACTGTTTATGCCTCCCTTTTCACCATTCCCATCCCAGAGCCAGAATACACAGGCACTGGGCCACCCCACTAGGAGCCCCAGGCGATGCCACCTGCCTGGCATTCACTGATTATGCCTCCCCTGTCACCATTCCCAACCCAGAGCCAGAATACACAGGCAGTGGACCATCCCACTAGGAGCCCAGGCAATGCCACCTGCCTGGCATTCACTGTTTATGCCTCCCTTTTCACCATTCCCATCCCAGAGCCTGAATACACAGGCACTGGACCACCCCACTAGGAGCCCCAGGCAATGCCACCTGCCTGACATTCACTGTTTATGCCTCCCCTTTTCACCATTGTCATCCCAGAGCCAGAATACACAGCCTGGGCCACCCCACTAGGAGCCCCAGGCAATGCCACCTGCTTGGCATTCACTGTTTATGCCTCCCTTTTCACCATTCCCATCCCAGAGCCAGAATACACAGGCACTGGACGACCCCGCTAGGAGCCCCAGGCCATGCCACCTTCCTGGCATTCACTGTTTATGCCTCCCTTTTCACCATTCCCATCCCAGAGCCAGAATACACAGGCACTGGACCACCCCGCTAGGAGCCCCAGGCCATGCCACCTTCCTGGCATTCACTGTTTATGCCTCCCTTTTCACCATTCCCATCCCAGAGCCAGAATACACAGCCCCTGGACCACCCCACTAGGGGCCCCAGGCAATGCCACCTGCCTGACATTCACTGTTTATGCCTCCCTTTTCACCATTCCCATCCCAGAGCCAGAATACACAGGCCTGGACCACCCCACTAGGAGACCCAGGCAATGCCAACTGCCTGGCATTCACTGTTTATGCCTCCCTTTTCACCATTCCCATCCCAGAGCCAGAATACACAGGCCTGGACCACCCCACTAGGAGCCCCAGGCAATGCCACCTGCCTGACATTCACTGTTTATGCCTCCCTTTTCACCATTCCCATCCCAGAGCCAGAATACACAGGCACTGGGCCACCCCACTAGGAGCCCCAGGCAATGCCACCTGCCTGGCAGTCACTGTTTATGCCTCCCTTGTCACCATTCCCATCCCAGAGCCAGAATACACAGGCAGTGGACCATCCCACTAGGAGCCCAGGCAATGCCACCTGCCTGGCATTCACTGTTTATGCCTCCCTTTTCACCATTCCCACCCCAGAGCCTGAATACACAGGCACTGGGCCACCCCATTAGGAGCCCCAGGCAATGCCACCTGCCTGACATTCACTGTTTATGCCTCCCATTTCACCATTCCCATGCCAGAGCCTGAATACACAGGCACTGGGCCACCCCGCTAGGAGCCCCAGGCAATGTCACCTGCCTGACATTCACTGTTTATGCCTCCCTTTTCACCATTCCCATCCCAGAGCCAGAATACACAGCCTGGACCACCCCGCTAGGAGCCCCAGGCAATGCCACCTGCCTGGCATTCACTGTTTATGCCTCCCTTTTCACCATTCCCATCCCAGAGCCAGAATACACAGGCACTGGACCACCCCACTAGGAGCCCCAGGCAATGCCACCTGCCTGACATTCACTGTTTATGCCTCCCTTTTCACCATTCCCATCCCAGAGCTAGAATACACAGGCCTGGACCACCCCACTAGGAGACCCAGGCAATGCCAACTGCCTGGCATTCACTGTTTATGCCTCCCTTTTCACCATTCCCATCCCAGAGCCAGAATACACAGGCCTGGACCACCCCACTAGGAGCCCCAGGCAATGCCACCTGCCTGACATTCACTGTTTATGCCTCCCTTTTCACCATTCCCATCCCAGAGCCAGAAAACACAGGCACTGGGCCACCCCACTAGGAGCCCCAGGCAATGCCACCTGCCTGGCATTCACTGTTTATGCCTCCCTTTTCACCATTCCCATCCCAGAGCCAAAATACACAGGTCTGGACCATCCCACTAGAAGCCCCAGGCAATGCCACCTGCCTGGCATTCACTGTTTATGCCTCCCTTTCACCATTCCCATCCCAGAGCCAGAATACACACGCACTGGTCCACCCCACTAGGAGCCCCAGGCAATGCCACCTGTCTGACATTCACTGTTTATGCCTCCCTTTTCACCATTGCCATCCCAGAGCCAGAATACACAGGCACTGGACCACCCCACTAGGAGCCCCAGGCAATGCCACCTGCCTGGCATTCACTGTTTATGCCTCCCTTTTCACCATTCCCATCCCAGAGCCTGAATACACAGGCCTGTACCACCCCGTAAGCAGTCCCAGGCAATGCCACCTGCCTGACATTCACTGTTAATGCCTCCATTTTCACCATTCTCATCCCAGAGCCAGAATACACAATCTGGACCACCCCACTAGGAACCCCAGGCAATGCCACCTGCCTGACATTCACTGTTTATGCCTCCCTTTTCACCATTCCCATCCCAGAGCCTGAATACACAGGCAATGGACCACCCCACTTGGAGCCCCAGGCAATGCCACCTGCCTGGCATTCACTGTTTATGTCTCCCTTTTCACCATTCCCATCCCAGAGCCAGAATACACAGGCAGTGGACCATCCCACTGGGAGCCCCAGGCAATGCCACCTGCCTGACATTCACTGTTTATGCCTCCCGTTTCACCATTTCCAGCCCAGAGCCAGAATACACAGGCACTGGACCATCCCACTAGGAGCCCCAGGCAATGCCACCTGCCTGGCATTCACTGTTTATGCCTCCCTTTTCACCATTCCCATCCCAGAGCCAGAATACACAGGCATTGGGCCACCCCACTAGGAGCCCCAGGCAATGCCACCTGCCTGACATTCACTGTCTATGCCTCCCTTTTCACCATTTCCATCCCAGAGCCAGAATACACAGGCACTGGGCCACCCCACTAGGCGCCCCAGGCAATGCCACCTGCCTGGCATTCACTGTTTATGCCTCCCTTGTCACCATTCCCATCCCAGAGCCAGAATACATAGGCAGTGGACCATCCCACTAGGAGCCCAGGCAATGCCACCTGCCTGACATTCACTGTTTATGCCTCCCTTTTCACCATTCCCATCTAAGAGCCAGAATACACAGGCCTAGACCACCCCACTAGGAGCCCCAGGCAATGCCACCTGCCTGGCATTCACTGTTTATGTCTCCCTTTTCACCATTCCCATCCCAGAGCCAGGGTACACAGGCACTGGACGAGCCCACTAGGAGCCCCAGGCAATGCCACCTGCCTGGCATTCACTGTTTATGCCTCCCTTTTCACCATTCCCATCCCAGAGCCAGAATACACAGGCATTGGGCCACCCCACTAGGAGCCCCAGGCAATGCCATCTGCCCGGGATTCACTGTTAATGCCTCCCTTTTCAACATTCCCATCCCAGAGCCAGAGTACTCAGGCACTGGGCCACCCCACTAGGAGCCCCAGGCAATGCCACCTGCCTGGCATTCACTGTTTATGCCTCCCTTTTCACCATTCGCATCCCAGAGCCAGAATACACAGGCATTGGGCCACCCCACTAGGAGCCCCAGGCAATGCCACCTGCCTGACATTCACTGTTTATGCCTCCCTTTTCACCATTCCCATCCCAGAGCCAGAATACACAGGCACTGGGCCACCCCACTAGGAGACCCAGGCAATGCCAACTGCCTGGCATTCACTGTTTATGCCTCCCTTTTCACCATTCCCATCCCAGAGCCAGAATACACAGGCCTGGACCACCCCACTAGGAGCCCCAGGCAATGCCACCTGCCTGACATTCACTGTTTATGCCTCCCTTTTCACCATTCTCATCCCAGAGCCAGAATACACAGGCACTGGGCCACCCCACTAGGAGCCCCAGGCAATGCCACCTGCCTGGCATTCACTGTTTATGCCTCCCTTGTCACCATTCCCATCCCAGAGCCAGAATACACAGGCATTGGGCCACCCCACTAGGAGCCCCAGGCAATGCCACCTGCCTGACATTCACTGTCTATGCCTCCCTTTTCACCATTCCCATCCCAGAGCCAGAATACACAGGCACTGGGCCACCCCACTAGGCGCCCCAGGCAATGCCACCTGCCTGGCATTCACTGTTTATGCCTCCCTTGTCACCATTCCCATCCCAGAGCCAGAATACATAGGCAGTGGACCATCCCACTAGGAGCCCAGGCAATGCCACCTGCCTGACATTCACTGTTTATGCCTCCCTTTTCACCATTCCCATCTAAGAGCCAGAATACACAGGCCTAGACCACCCCACTAGGAGCCCCAGGCAATGCCACCTGCCTGGCATTCACTGTTTATGTCTCCCTTTTCACCATTCCCATCCCAGAGCCAGGGTACACAGGCACTGGACGAGCCCACTAGGAGCCCCAGGCAATGCCACCTGCCTGGCATTCACTGTTTATGCCTCCCTTTTCACCATTCCCATCCCAGAGCCAGAATACACAGGCATTGGGCCACCCCACTAGGAGCCCCAGGCAATGCCATCTGCCCGGGATTCACTGTTTATGCCTCCCTTTTCAACATTCCCATCCCAGAGCCAGAGTACTCAGGCACTGGGCCACCCCACTAGGAGCCCCAGGCAATACCACCTGCCTGGCGTTCACTGTTTATGCCTCCCTTTTCACCATTCGCATCCCAGAGCCAGAATACACAGGCACTGGACCACCCCACTAGGAGCCCCAGGCAATGCCACCTGCCTGACATTCACTGTTTATGCCTCCCTTTTCACCATTCCCATCCCAGAGCCAGAATACACAGGCACTGGGCCACCCCACTAGGAGACCCAGGCAATGCCAACTGCCTGGCATTCACTGTTTATGCCTCCCTTTTCACCATTCCCATCCCAGAGCCAGAATACACAGGCCTGGACCACCCCACTAGGAGCCCCAGGCAATGCCACCTGCCTGACATTCACTGTTTATGCCTCCCTTTTCACAATTGCCATCCCAGAGCCGGAATACACAGGCACTGGACCACCCCAATAGGAGCCCCAGGCAATGCCACCTGCCTGGCATTCACTGTTTATGCCTCCCTTTTCACCATTCCCATCCCAGAGCCGGAATACACAGGCACCGGTCCACCCCACTAGGAGCCCCAGGCAATGCCACCTGCCTGGCATTCACTGTTTATGCCTCCCTTTTCACCATTCCCATCCCAGAGCCAGAATACACAGGCATTGGCCCACCCCACTAGGAGCCCCAGGCAATGCCACCTGCCTGACATTCACTGTTTATGCCTCCCTTTTCACCATTCCCATCCCAGAGCCGGAATACACAGGCACCGGACCACCCCACTAGGAGCCCCAGGCAATGCCACCAGCCTGGCATTCACTGTTTATGCCTCCCTTTTAACCATTCCCATCCCAGAGCCAGAATACACAGGTCTGGACCACCCCACTAGAAGCCGCAGGCAATGCCACCTGCTTGGCATTCACTGTTTATGCCTCCCTTTCACCATTCCCATCCCAGAGCCAGAATGCACAGGCACTGGGCCACCCCACTAGGAGCCCCAGGCAATGCCAACTGCCTGGCATTCACTGTTTATGCCTCCCTTTTCACCATTCCCATCCCACAGCCAGAATAGACAGGTCTGGACCATCCCACTACAGTGTGAAACATTATGGGCCTGGCCCAGGTATTCCTTTAACAGCTTTCACTGACAGTATGCACAGTATTATCAATTTGGAGAGTGTAACCTCAATGGCAGGGACACACAATATACAGTGAAAAAGATCTGGTGTTACGCCAATGCTAATTGCTTCTGACCACCCCATTGCAGCAGCTAGGAATTACATGTACATGTATCATGAAGATAAGAGTTTGGTCATGTGGACTTTTGTCTTCTGATTTGGTGATTGTCAGAAGGAATTGTCATTTGTAGTTGTGGCTAAAGCGCCACCTAAAACTATACATTAGAGTATAGCTAGAAGGAAATGGCATATGAGGAGGGACACACAGCTTGTAGGTATTGTTTGGTTATTTACCCATCCATTGCCTGCCCATGGCAATGCCAGTCCCTCATTCCCACCCACTTCCTGCCCAAAGCATATCCTCCTGGGATCTCTCTTTTTTTAAAAAAACTTTCTTTATTAAGTTTTGAGTGAATCTGAACAAAAGCAAAGGTACAATTACCACATATCAGTGAACGATGCATCACATCCAAAACTAGAATAACAATCCCAAAGCATACCCCGCACACCCCAAAAGGAAGAGCTCAGTTCGAACAACATAGTGTAATGGAGACAACAATCGTATGAAGAATTCAAAATGAAGGAGGGGGTAAAAAAGAAACAGAGGCAGATTCAGTTTCTCATATTGTCAAGGGAGGGGGGCAACACCCGCCGGGCACACCACCTCGGGGAGGGGGTGGGTCACGTACTATTTGGACGAGTACTCTGGCGTGATCCCTCTTGGGTCCGGATCACATAGCTTCGGAAGTGGAGCCAGTAATCTTTAGGCTTGCCGCTCTCGGAGAGTGATGACTCTCTTCTCACACATATTCATAGAGTTAAACCATTCACTGTAGGAGGGGGATCTGTGTTGACCCCAGGTACTCACAATTATCAACCTAGCCACTACTGAGGCCACTGCTATCAATTTCACATTACCCTCAGATCCCGGGCTGCGCAGGGCGAGGAGCCACGTTTCAGGGGCACTTAAGGTATGGGCCTCTAACATTGCAGACATGGTGTCCCTAATGCGATCCCAGAAGGGGCGCACCAATAAACAACTCCAGGCTACATGGCCTGGGGACATCTATAGGCAGGACGTCTCCTTCAATTTGGCCGTTTAGAATGTGTAGGTCGCGTGAGGCCATAAGTAACATCCACAAGATACCTCTATCCACTGATGCCGATCTCCCTTCTATCGCGCTTCCCCCACAGTCTGCCGTTGAACATTTAGCATTAAGACCACCACATACAATGACCTGTGTGGTGTGAAGGTTAATGTATGCATCTTCGATCAAATAAGCAGCCATATCCAAAAAGGTTTTGTTTGACATGGCTTGAGGGTTCCAATGAAGGTTTATGAATATCAGGGTAGATAGCGCAGCTCCGGGCAGTACGTTTTCTGAGTGCTTCCAGGATACCAAGAGTTCTTGAGCGAATAGGCTTTTAGAGATTACTTTGGATATGTTCAAGCCACTAACAGATCTAAACACAGTCAAGAGGCCTGATAACGGGCATATTTTTGGGCCTTTTGCTGCAGGGCTAAGAACTACTTCATGTCCATCAAGGACGGGTTTTTCACCTAGCAAAGTTTCCTGCAAACAGATAAGATCATAATCCTCCAATTTAACTTCACTTTCTGCATTTAAGTGTTTGAAGCCCCTTGTATTCCAAGAGGCCATCTTTATGCAGTTTAATCAGGGGGGTATGGGGATAAAGGGAGCTGTTGTTGCCTGGAAAGCAAGGGGAGTCGTGGGTGGCTATGTGGAAGCCAGGACCAGCGTGAATGCTCCGGGTCCTGAGTTAGGTTCGAAGAATCGCGTTGTCTGATTCTTCGGGGCGGTCCGGTTTAAAAGTGATCTTCAAATTGAATCTCTGACCTTTTGGAACTCAACCAGTATCCAATGGGTCAAGAAGCGGTTGTATCTCCCTTGGTCTTCTCAGAGTCGGAACATCATGGAGAGTGACTTCACTTGATCTTGCAGCGCAGGTTTTTATTCCCCCGGTGACCCGCTCATCATCATGTGAAGCGTTCGGCGTGTCCATGGCAACTTTCACTGGGGTTAGGTTATAGGCCAGCATTAGTAAGCTTTCCGCTGCGTCCATCAACATCCCCTTTACCACAGAGGATAGAATGTGGAGATGTATACAATCCATACGTTGTTCATCTCCAAATTCTATGCTCTTCAAGTCTTTAGAGAGGACGTGGCATAAGATCGGGATGCAGTGAAGGAGTTCCATGACCGTTTTTCTATTTAGAATCAGGTCGTCTTTGGTGTCCAGAATTCTCTCCAATTTTAATGAACGCTGGCTGATATGTTTTGGGTTAGCAGGTGGATTTCACAGACAGCGGGCATCGATAGTTTGTTCAAATCGGTTCTTAGTTAAGGCTCCCTTCAAGCCACTGCTAATCTTGCCAGTGGTAGGCCTGGCTGTTGGGGAGTTAGAAGGTTCTTCTCTGAGTTGATTATTCAGTCTGGATAATCTGACTTGTAGTGGAGGAGTCAGAGACCTTTTCCTTCTGGCTTCAGACCGAATATGGCCGTTACGTTCTCTGGTCAGCTTAGTATCTGGTATAAGGGGCTTAATTGTTCGAGTAGTCCCTGTTAGTCGCGCTCTGAAACACTTGTGTACGAGTGCAATAGAAATAAAATATCAATTCAGTTACAGTGTCTCTTGGCCACTCTTTTCCTATTTTCTGAAAGGGTCAAAAAGGTAGGGAAATCTGGGCCCATACAATAGGAGCAAGTGTCGCTGTATTTACCCCACTTGTTCACGAGCAGGGTTGTTGATCTGACGACCCAGACTCAATCATGAACAAGTCAGGCTCAGAACCTTTGTTCGACTTCAGAGTCAAATCCATCAGGTCTTGCATCATTTGAGTTTCGTCGTCTGGAGCCCGAACTAAGGGTCCCACAGCTCCCGCTGGCCAACATGCTAAGACTGGTCCAGAGGTTTCCGGCGGATCCTTTCTTAAGGCCCTCCTCAGGGAAGGTTAAGGGGCCACAATTTTAGGTGAGGTTGAACAAGTGATTTCAGTCAGCAAGGACGATGGAATGGAATTTCTTGCTGTGACGATCTTATAAGGAAGACAAGAGTAAAACCTTCTTCATATCTGGCCTTTGCACGAAAATTGGGAACTCGTGGTTGTCAATAATGGTAGATGTAAGATTTCCTCTCACGATTTCATCTTGATTTGTCACCCTTGGTCCTGGTGCAAGGACTGGATTTCCAAGACTTGGATGATCAGAGGCCCCTCTCTTTGTTTTTACTGAGACAGGTTTGGTGAGATTCCCTTCAGTGCCCCTTGGTCCATAAGACTCATCGGGAGATCTGCAATAATTATCTCCTTTCTTATTTCCAGGGCTTTGACTTTTAAATTTCCCAGTCCATCACTGGTGAGGTTCATTCGTGTGCTGCCCTATAATTGTGTCTTTGTGGCTTGTTTGCTGAGAATACCATAGACTCCTGGCAGGTTTGTGCTTGTCGTGATTTTTCCTCGCATCAAAATTCCTTGCTTCATTGGCTGTGATGTAACCTTCCGGCAATAAGAGTTTAGAATGCATCATGGCCATCAGTGTGGTATGGTCTTTTAGAGTGTCATTTATTGACTCGTAAAGTTTGGTGCCAATGCGATGGTTAAAGACAACATTATCGTTATTAAATCATGTTTCTTCTGTTTCTTTTCTCTTTCTGAATGCGAGACTGAGTGCTCCAGTCTTGAAATATAGGGCCTCATTACAACTTTGCCGGTCCGGAAACAACCGTGCCGGTAAGCTTACCGGCACCTTTGTTTCCGGACCGACAAAGTGCAAGTCTGCCTCGTGGAGCCGCTTTGCCCGACAGGTCTGACCCGGCCGGGCAGTGTGGCCATAGTAGACAGACCGTCACGGAAGCACCGGCACCATTATCAACCTTGTCAGTGCTTCCGTGGTCCCCACTCCCATAGAGTCCTATCGGGCTGTTACCAGCAAGCCAGGCGCTGGTAAAATGTGCAAGTCCGGCGGGAACCTGCCGGTTTTACTGGCACGGTTACCACCAGACTTTCAATGAGGCCCATATTCTTTGTGATGGTCTGAATGCAAGTCATGTGATGAATAAAATAAGGACGAGACGTGTTCGGATGCATTCTGCTGTTGTGATGCTCCCTCTGACCTACCTCTGGCAGGACTCATAAGAGTAGGAGGTTCTTTGAGGGATGGTGATTGCTGGACCATTCTGGACTCTTTTGGCATAATAGCCAGAGATATTGGTCTCCTCTCTTCATTTAGATGTTCTGGGGTTAATTCCCCCCACCCCCTCGTTGGTTCTGGTGCCGGGACTAATGACAGATGTAACTCATTCGGCAAAAAATGGTTCAAGCCGAGGAAGGGTCCTCATCACCAGCCACTTCATTCCGGGGCTCCTCCCTTCGTCAGTTCATTATGTGAGGAGAGACTACTGCTGGAGAACGGGCACGAGGCATTGAGATATCATGTGGAGGGGGGGCTTGAGTTGATGCTTCTCCGAAGCGAGGTGCCATCTTTTGATTGAACGCATTCCACCATTGCCTTCTGGTGCTGGCGACGCATCCATGAATGATGGGATACAGTCCTGTGACTCCTCAAGGATTTCCGCGTCAGAGAGTTCACCCAAGTGTTTTGGATGTAGCGTTTTTGTGCTCTTAGGTCAAGTTTAAAGCTGGGCGGGTTCTTCTTCTGTTCGCCTTTTGTTATAATCTCGGTGGGGTTGATTTTCCGCCTCTCTGCTGGGATAGGTTGGATGCGTTGATCACTGGCGGAGTAGGGTCTTTAGCTTTCTTTTTGCTAACCTTTTTACTTTGCGATGGCACAGAATCTAAGGTTGTTGGTGCATTCCCAGGGGACTTTGCTAGACTTTCATCTTCCAAGAGTGGAGTTAAGCAATTGCTCAAATTTGAGGTGTCATGATCGTATTATAGACAAAATGTGAAGGGTGACCATCTACACAGACTGCGCTAATTACCTGTTTATATATTCACTAGATGTGGAATTTTTGAAGCAAAGTAGATGGGGAGTATACACAAAAAGGTACAATTAATTAGTGATTAAGTTAATTTGTAGTTCAATGAATCCAACTCTTTTAATTTCAAATGAGTAATGGTACAAAATTGATTAGAGTTTAGAAAGATAACAAAAAGTGGTGCATTCTTGGTAAACATAGGCATACATAATGAAATGCATATACACAATGCCCAAAGATACAGAAAAATGCTAAGCAGCGTGAACTGATACAGAGAATGCCTAATTTGGGGTTCAGTAAGCCCCAACAATGACCAATAGTGCAGAAAATGCCAACATATTTCAGGAAATGTCAGACAATATAAAGAAATACCATGTGTCAAACAATGTAAAGAAATGCCCAATATAAAGAAATGCCCAATGTAAAATAGTGCCAAGCAATGTCAAACAATATGAAAAAATACCATATCAAATAATGTAAAGAAATGCCCAATATAAAGAAATGCCCAATGTAAAATAGTGCCAAGCAATGTCAAACAATATGAAAAAATACCATATCAAATAATGTAAAGAAATGCCCAATGTAAAGAAATGCCCAATGTAAAATAGTGCCAAGCAATGTCAAACAATATGAAAAAATACCATATCAAATAATGTAAAGAAATGCCCAATGTAAAGAAATGCCAACACGTGTTTCAACCTATACGGTCGTCATCAGGGCATGTAGAAGCATATAGTGTGCTATTGTTAAAGCCTGAACAAAATTCATTCGAGAAACCCGCCAGAGTAGGGGGAAGCGTGTCAGAGCAAGGAGCAAATGGAAGAGAGAGAAAAAAAGAAAAATGAAATCATGGTATTAGATTATTACATACACACTTTGGCTCTAATGGTAAGTATGTAAGCTAAGTGAATAAGACTCACCAGATCCAGTTTCAAGAAATCGACACCAAAGTCAATACTAAAAGTCTAGTGGTCAATTTGTCTGATAAACACCTCTCACCTCAACACCTTTCTGTTCTAAACCATGGACTATCTTTTGCTCCAGTTGCCACATCCGACATGATTGAACTCCAAATTGACCTGTACAAATTCTCAAGAAAACTCAAACTGAAAAAAAAATTTCATAACAAGGTTCCAACATATAGACCGTTGGTGCACCTCCCCCCCACTAGCTCTAAAAGCATACAAGAAATTGAAAATATTCATCTAATTCATAACCTTATGGGAGAAGAATTCAAAAGCGTGAGCGATATCCAGGCAGAACTTGGTATCCATCAACGAAATATGGACATCAAGGAACATAAAAATAGATCAAAATTCATGCCACCTATCACGGGAGACAATGTTATTGATACATTTTATAAGACAATCACCAAAGAAATCCATAAACACATTGATGGTCTCAACCAAAATTGTAGTAGCAAAAAACAGAACTTAACTATATTGGAACGAAAAGCATTACAAGATATCTGTGAAGATAACACCATAATTATCAAGGAAGCCGATAAGGGTGGCAATATTGTCATCCTTAATAAATCTGATTATATCAAAATGGCAATGGAACATCTTACAATGCCAGGATGTTACGAGACACTTACCTCTAATCCTACCACCCAAAATCTCAAAGAACTCCAAGATCTACTACAATTTTGGTATAACCAAGGATTGTTATCAGATGAGGAAAAAATGTTCCTGTTGACTACCAAACCAATTATGCCAACGATGTACTTCTTACCGAAGATTCACAAACCATTTCAGACTCTTCCATCAGTCAGACCAATCATGAGTGGACAGGGAGGTGTTACGGAATCACTTGCTGATTATATAGACAGCAGTATAAAACACTTGGTACCTCAGATTCCAGCATACCTCAAGGATACAACACATACGTTGCAAATATTACAAGGGATTATATGGAAACCCTCATACTACCTAGTGACTTTGGATGTGGCATCCTTATATACTTCGATCCAACATAAACTGGCCTTGGACACGATTGACTTTACTTTTAGAACTTGTTCTGCTTCCCACTATACACATGTCCAGATGATCAAAAGTTTCTTAGAATTTACTCTCACACATAATCAGTTTCTCTTTAATGGCAACTACTATTCACAAAGAAGGGGGATTGCAATGGGGGCTAAATATGCACCCTCTTTGGCCAATTTATTCATGGCCTTCTTTGAGGAAAGGTATATCTTTCAGAATAACCCCTATAAACACAATATTATCAGTTGGAAAAGGTACATTGATGATGTCCTGGCCATTTGGGAAGGCAGCAGAGAAGCCTTTGAAGCATTCATGCTTTATCTAAATGAAAACACCTTTGATATTAAGTTCACAGGCCACATTGATCCATTAGAAATTACATTTTTAGATTTGCAAATTAAAATTGTTTCTGATTCCATTACAACTTGCACGTTTAGGAAAGCTACAGCAGTGAACTCCATATTACATGCTAGCAGCAGCCATAGACATAGTGTTATTCATAATATTCCTAGAGGTGAAATGCTCAGAGCCGAGAGAAACTGCAGTCATAATGAAATGTTCCTCACAGAATGTAAGTCTATAGGAAACAGATTTCGGGAAAGAGGGTATCCAATTCAACTAATCAGGAAAACAATTGATGCAGTCAAGCAGGTACCCAGATCGCAATTACTGATAGAAAAGACAAAATCAACTCAAGAACAACATCCGACACATGTCAATTTTATCACCAAATTTTCTAGTGATCATCAATTCATTCAATATATATTACAAAAACATTGGCACATCTTGCACTTAGATTCTGATTTGATATCATATATCACGGACCGACCTAACATTATCTTCACCAAAGCTACCACTTTGCGCAATATTCTGAGTCCCTCTTTCCTCAAACCTGATCCTATTGGACAGGACAGCTGGCTCTCTCTTAAGTCTAAACCAGTAGGCTTTTATAAATGTGGGTCTTGCAACTTTTGTCAACATGCCCTAGCACCAACAAAAATTTTCAGTTGTCATAATGGCCTCCATACCAAAATATTTGACTTCATTAATTGTCGAACGAAATATGTTATTTATGGTATTCTATGTGTCTGCAAAAAGGTGTATATTGGAAGTACGATTAGAGAAGTGCGCTTCAGGATTCGTGAACATCTTCATAGCCTTAGCAGTCAGGACATAAGACTTCCTTTGGCCTCCCACTGGCAGAAACATCATCAATTGGACAATATCAAAGACATCAAATTCATTGGATTACAACATATCAAACCACATCAGAGAGGTGGCAACAGAGATTTGACCCTACGGCAGCAGGAAGCAAGAATGATCTGCAAATTACGCTGCTTATCGCTTGGCTTAAATCAAGATTCCGAACTTAATGTGTTCTTATAAATTATCAGACGGTCTGGTTAGTCAGTGATCTGATCCTGTAGTTTCCCTCAGATAATGGGTATTATTTGCCCCATGTGTATATCTTTCATTAATGCTGTGTACTTTCAGTTCTAGGGGTTTCCACCTCTGTTCTCTGATCTTGAGGACCTTGAGCATGCAAATGTCAACGTTCATAACCTCTGATTACCACATTTTTACTTTTTATATAAATAGCATATAAATTACTTTCACCAACTGCATTAATACTCCCAGTTTGCCTTGTTTAGGCATCTATTTAAATTACTTACCTATTAGTTCCACAGCCTAAGACATATGCTATTATTGACCCATTGGATGAGTTTCCATCTATAGGTAATTGTGTTTTTTCATGTTATATATTTGGCTCTAACGACTCTGTTAATTTTGATTTATTATAACTCTTAGTACTGAATGTGTTTTTTTGGGTGCTACAGCAAGTGCAACTTGCGCCCTTTTATTTTAACTTAATTTAAGTTGCTTTAGAATATGCAGCTCCTTTCAAAATATGACGTAGTATAATATAACCTACCCACACACTCCCAGCGAGTTTCCCCTAGAAGGTACACCTGTTGTTTTCTATGTCCTATCAGACGACTCTCTTACAACTAAAATTAAATGAAATCTAATACAATTGGTGCTCCACGTACGGACCGGCATTTTCCTTTCTTTCCGGCTTGGTTTAACGTGTCCTAGCAACAAGGTCAGGTGACTGCACCACATGACTGATTCTGTGGAGGTTACTATGGTAACACTTCACAACGGCTGGAACTTCCAGTCTTTGAGAAATCACACGCCAATGTGCACGCTAAATTTCCCAAGCGGGTAAGCACTTGCTATTATATTTGGAAAGTTGTACTGCTCGCATTTGATTTTACTTTACACCAACACGGTGCCATATTCATTTCACAGATTACGGCTGGTAATTCGGGACAAGCACACTAAATACGTGCTTTTACACCGCACTATTGCTACAGCTGCGGTATCTTGGCCTAATTATTCAATACGACTTGCCCCGAGTAAAAGGTAATGATTGCCGTTCATTTATTTTTTCGATGATACTTAAAACCGCCAACTATATTATGAATGCTTAAGCCAGCACTTTCCAACAGACTTAATGTGCTCTTTTTGCTTTATATTTCACAGTATAATGAACTGACCAGCAAAATGATTTGGGAATCTTCCGTTGCTTATTCACTCTCATTTTTTCTATAGTTGACTATGACCCATTTGTCATGGCCATTTGAGAACTACCACTATAAGGTATGCCTTATTCACTTAGCTTACATACTTACCATTAGAGCCAAAGTGTGTATGTAATAATCTAATACCATGATTTCATTTTTCTTTTTTTCTCTCTCTTCCATTTGCTCCTTGCTCTGACACGCTTCCCCCTACTCTGGCGGGTTTCTCGAATGAATTTTGTTTAGGCTTTAACAATAGCACACTATATGCTTCTACATGCCCTGATGACGACCGTATAGGTTGAAACACGTGTTGGCATTTCTTTATATTGGGCATTTCTTTACATTATTTGATATGGTATTTTTTCATATTGTTTGACATTGCTTGGCACTATTTTACATTGGGCATTTCTTTATATTGGGCATTTCTTTACATTGTTTGACACATGGTATTTCTTTATATTGTCTGACATTTCCTGAAATATGTTGGCATTTTCTGCACTATTGGTCATTGTTGGGGCTTACTGAACCCCAAATTAGGCATTCTCTGTATCAGTTCACGCTGCTTAGCATTTTTCTGTATCTTTGGGCATTGTGTATATGCATTTCATTATGTATGCCTATGTTTACCAAGAATGCACCACTTTTTGTTATCTTTCTAAACTCTAATCAATTTTGTACCATTACTCATTTGAAATTAAAAGAGTTGGATTCATTGAACTACAAATTAACTTAATCACTAATTAATTGTACCTTTTTGTGTATACTCCCCATCTACTTTGCTTCAAAAATTCCATATCTAGTGAATATATAAACAGGTAATTAGCGCAGTCTGTGTAGATGGTCACCCTTCACATTTTGTCTTCAGTCTAGGTGATAGTGGTAGATCACCTCACCATCCACACGACAGCAGCTCTACCTATACTAGATCTCATCATTTATTTCCAGGTGAGCGCTCTCCTGAATAGGGCTCTACTGCCACATGATCGTATTATAGTTTGGTTGGAAAGTCAGCCTCGAGATCTAAATGAGGCTGTGGGACAACAAATTTGTAAAGAGGTGGAGGTCTATCCCGCCCTACGGCCCCTTGTCAGTAATACCACACACAATGAGGGGCAGACGCAGGAGACTCGTTCAACACATATTTATTTTATAACATCTTCTTAGGAACTGCCTGAGCCTACCCCTTCCTGTCCCTCCCCTTCCTGTTGCCCCGTGTTCCTCTCCACATGACAAGGGAGTTAGTGACGACACCACTCCCCCCCCGATACTAAACATAAAGTTTGGGATCATGGCATCTCTTCGATGAGGCGATGTGGTTTTCTTCGAGTTCTTTGTGGCCTCCAGTTATTTCTCTCGCTTGATTCCTGTGACAGCCAACGTGGCTCATCTGCGCCGGACTCCTCCCTGTCTCCTGGGTGCGTCCCGTTCCCACGTACCTCCTGGTGTACATGGTTCAATTAATGGTATGATCCCAGGCATTCTTTTGAAGTGGGAGATGTTTCTTGTCGTAGTCCGGTTACTGCCTTCCGCCGTTATGAGGGACCCTTTCCTTTGTGTTATGGTGAGAGGTTCCTCGTTGAAAGCTGCAATGTTCTTGCAGTTTTGTGGCTGTCTTGCGATGACGATGTCTCCTGGCTCTAGATCATTTTCTTCAGCCCTTCTTTTCTTGTCAGCCGTTTCTTTCATGTCCGCTTTCCAAGATGCATCCTGTTGTCTCATTTCAGCATCACCTTTGTACCTTTCTTCTTTCAGATTTATGTGGGGTAGTCTGGTTCTCACATTTCTTCCAAACATGACTTCTGACGGGGATTTACCGGTGGTGCTGTGTGGGGCGTTGCGGTAGTCTCTCATTAGTTGACACTGTAATTTCTCCACTGGTTCTCCTGTCAGGTGAGCTATCTGTGTGACGCGCTTGATGTTACCCATGAATCTATCGACTGTTCCATTTGCTTGGGGCCACAAGGGTGTTATTTTTCGGTGGTGGAAACCCATGTATTCTGCAGAGTTTTTAAAGTCCTGTCCTGTGAAAGGAAGCCCGTTGTCCGAATTCAGTATTTTTGGAATGCCATAGGTGGCGAACATCCGATCCAGTGCAGGGATGGTATGATGTGCCGCTGTGGATGGTACGATTTGCACGTCTGGGAATCTTGAGTATTCATCAATGGCTACAAGGATGTGTTCTCCCCCTACTAACGGGCCATAGTGATCCACTGCAATTTCTTCCCAGGCTCCTTCGGGTAATTCTGTCATTCTGAGCGGTTCTGGTCTGGTTTGCGGGTTAAGGACGACACAGGTGGGGCAGTTCTTGAGTAGTTCTTCCACGTGTGTGTCCAGTTGAGGGAACCATACCCTTTGCCGGAGAATCCTTTTAGTGGACATTATTTCTCTGTGTCCTTCGTGCGCTAGCTCAAGGACCTTTTTCCTCAGGATCTGGGAATTACTAATTTGGTTCCCTTAGGTAACAGTCCTTCCTCTGATTTGGCAAGTTCAACTTTTGTGGCCAGTAGGCACGTGGTGTCCTGTTTTATTTCATCTCCTACATTCTCCTTGAGTTGCTTTGCATGTTTCCAGTGACCCGTCACAAGGCATCTCATGATGATCTGCAGCGCTTGATCTGTGTTAGATTCCCGGGCTATTTGTTCCATGTCCAGACCCTGCGGGGCATTTTCTTGGACCACATATCTGATGTATTGGTCTGCTATGGATGGGTCTGGCCTGCATCCTTGGCTGGGGTGACGTGAGAGGAAGTCTGCTGGATTTTGTTCCTTCCTGGGCCGATGGATGATGTCGAATTGGTAGTCTTGTAGCCTTAGGGCCCATCGGCTATCCACGGGGGCATTTTGGCCTGGGCGTTGCCGTAAATGAACAGTAAAGCTTGGTGGTCCGTGACTATTGTGAAAGGTTTCCCATAGAGAAATAGGTGGAAGTGCTCACAGGCCCAAACTACAGCAAGGCCTTCCTTTTCGGTCTGTGAATAGGCTTGCTCAGTTTTTGAGAAGCTGCGGCTTGCGTAGGATATGATATGTATGGCTTGACCGCCCTTGCGATCGAGTTGAATCAAAATGGCCCCTAGGCCAACCGGGCTTGCATCCACAATTAGTTCTGTGTGTCTTTGTGGGTCAAAATACGCCATGTTTTTGGCATCCGCAATGCGATTTTTGATGATTTGGAATGCTTGTTGGCACTCGTCTGACAATCTGAATTGTGCGTTGAGTTTGGTGAGGGCTCTCAGGGGTGCACTGACCGATGCAAAGTCCTTTATGTATCTGGTGCAGTAGCTTGCTAAGCCCAGAAATGATGGCAGATCGGTGGTGGAGTTCGGTGGTGTGGTGTTTGTGAGTTCACTGACCTTCTCTGGATCAGGTGTCATTCCACTTTCGGAGAAGATGTGTACGAAGAATCGTAGTGTTGTCTTTTGGAATTCGCACTTGTCTTTGTTCAGAGAAAGGTGCGCTTCCTCCAGTGCCATGCACACCCGCATGAGCGTGTCATCGTGCTGTTCCTGAGTTTGTCCAAACACCAGAATGTCATCGCTATAGTTCAGACGATTTGGCACATGCTTTATTATGTTATGAATATCTGACTGGAAGATTTCCGCTGCCGAAGATACTCCAAAACGGAGTCGTTTGTATCTATATAGACACAGTTGCGTAGCAAACGTGGTGATGTATCTGGATCTTTTGTGGAGCTCTAGCTGATGGTACCCTTTATTTAGGTCCAGCTTTGAAAAAACTGTGGCTCCGTTGAGCAGGTGTACCATGTCCGTGATCCTGGGAGATTGATGACGTTCTCTCAGGATCGCCTCATTGGGCCTTTGCATGTCTACACAAATGCGGATGTCTGGCGAGTCCTTTTTTGATACAGGTACTATGGGGGACACTGTAACGCTCACCTGATTCCCGCAGAGGCGCCGGTCTTGACTGGGTGAATGCCGTATCTTCAAAGGTGATGTGTAACACACGGTTGGCTCTTTGGGCTGGACCTCTGTGCACTGTATGTCTGACTCGAAGAGTAAGATGTCTTAGGTAAGTGAACGCCGAGCTCTCCATCTGCCTCGGGGCAGGGTGCCGTAACCAGTTTCTTCACTGGATAAGGGTGCAGGCCTCTTGACCTCAGAGGACTGCTGTCCGTCGTTAACTGCACGAACGGTAAGTTCTGGGCACTTCAAATGTCTTAAAAGTCTTTTGTAATGATATCTCTTGTTTTGCAGGGTTCCGGCGATGGCGGATGGCGGGCTGATGAGAGTTGAGGATCGAACCCGCGTGAGGAATAGAAGCGCCTGGAAGCACGTAAGTAAGCGCTTGTAGCCTGCTTCACGATGCGCACTAACTGTCCCTTTTATCTTGCAGGTACAAGTTCGGAGCTTTAGAGAAGCTGAAGGGTGCTGGAATACCCACTGGATTCGGCGTGGGAAGGAGTAATGGCACGTGAGTAATAAAGTTGCCCAATGTCTTTAAACGCACCTTCTTTTGTCTTTCAGATGCGGGATGCAGCGCCGAAGGCCTCCGGAGCGTGCGAAGAGCTGGTAAGCTTTTGTCTTTCAGATGCCGGAATGCAGTGCGAAGACCTCCGGAGCATGCGAAGAGTAGGTAAGCCTTTGTCTTTCAGATGCCGGAATGCAGCGCGAGGCGTTGGTGACAGCCGATGGACCAGGTAAGAGATGCGCTGCCACTGAAGACCGTAGTGCTAACCTGTTTTTTCTTTGTCTTTACAGGTGCTGCTGAAGACTGGATTCCAGGATGGTAAGCCTTTGTTCCCTTAGGCCCAGGATCAGAAGCAGAAGACAGGATGAGCGTTCTGCTGCAGAGAATGCAGAATAACGCAAAGCAAGATTCATCCATGGGGTGTGGTGTAAATAGCCTCCTGTAGTGCTTAGGTGTCTCCTTCCACAGCCACGCCTAGGTAAGAAAAGAGTTCCTGCTTTCCAGAAGAGTTCCAGTGTTCTGAACCTAGGGAGTGGCTCCTGCCCCACCCAACAGGAAAAGTAGTCCCAAACAGAAGAGGATCAGGGGTTCAACTGGCAGGTAAGTAAGCAGCATGGTCTGCTGCAGGTAAGTCCACCCAAGCATTATGAGCCCGGCGCTTCCAGCGCTGGGACTGGGCATCTTTATGAGCCTGGTGCCACTGGCGCCAGGACAGGGTCCAAAAGGTCCCAATTGGGACTGGCTGGCACTCGGAACCGGGGTTATGGGTCTGCTTCCAAGGGAGTCAGGCAAGTCCTGATCCTTTGGAAGCAGGGATCATGACAGCACGCCCCCTCAAGGCCCCTCCCAAACCGGACTTCTCCGGGGGTTTGGGCTTGTTAGGAAATGTTCGATGAAATCTTTTGATTAGACGAGGCGCGTGGACATATTCTGCAGGTTCCCAGGATCTGGGGACCGTAGCCTTTCCAGTCAATCAGGTAAAATAGTTTAGATTTGGAGATCTTGGAATCCAGGATGCTTTTGACTTCAAACTCGAGTTCTCCATCAACTAGAATAGGTTTTGGAGATGTAGTTAGTCGAGTTTGAGGTTGCACGGGTTTTAATAGAGAGACGTGGAAGACCGGATGTATCTTCATGTGAGGGGGCAAGTCCAACTTGACCGCTACTGAATTTACTATGGTAGTGATGGAATAGGGACCAAGGTATCTTGGGTTGAATGTGCGTGGTCCTTTAAGAGGTAGATATTTGGTGGATAACCAGACTTGATCTCCTACTTGATATTGGGGGGCTTCCTTCCGATGTTGGTCTGCTCCTTTCTTGTATTGTTCTTTAGCCCTTTGAAGGTGAGAAACGGCTTCCTTAAAGGCTTGGGTGATTGTAGAATGCAGGTGGTATACTGCTGGTGTTCCAAGATCTTGGAGTGGATCCAACTCCGAGGTTCGAGGGTGACTACCGTATAAAAGAAAAAACGGGGCCTTCCCAGTTCCCGAGTGGACAGAGTTATTGTAGGCATATTCGGCTATCCAAAGGATATCTTTCCAAGTTTTTTCAGTTTGTTGTAGCATGCAGCGCAAATACTGTTCCAGAGTTTGATTGGTCCTCTCGGTTTGTCCGTCGGTTTGAGGGTGGTGGCTGGTCGAAAGTCTCACATCAATTTGAGCCGACCGACAGCAACTTCGCCAAAAATGAGAAATAAATTGACTACCTCGATCCGAAATTAGAACTGAAGGAAAACCGTGCAGTCGGACGATGTTTTCGAGAAATTCTCGGGCCAGAGTTGCTGCTGTTGGTAAGCCTTTGAGTGGAATGAAATGCGCCATCTTGGAGAATAGGTCCACGATTACTAGGATCGTATTGTATCCGGAGCATGGAGGTAGATCGGTGATGAAGTCCATAGAAAGCGTATGCCAAGGGCGAGGCGGGATGTCAATAGGGCGTAAGAGGCCGGCTGGTTTTTCCTTTTGACTCTTTTTTTGGGCGCATACTCCACAGGACATTATAAAGTCTCTGATATCTTTTTTCCAAGACGGCCACCAGAAGTAGCGCTTGATCTTTTCCGAGGTCTTGGTCATACCGGGATGTCCTTCCATTAAAGAATCGTGATAACAAGAGATTACCTTTTTCTGTAAATCTGTGCTGGGCAGGTATAACCGTTCTTGGAAATATAATAGGTTGTCCTTCACCGTAAAGTCCTTTCCCTGCAGATGCCAATTCTGTATGTCTGCTGGAGTTACCAGTAGCCTGGCTTTATCCTTAACTTCCTCTATGGATTGTGTGGCGATTACACCTAGAATTCTTTGTTCGGGAATGATAGGTACAGGTTTAGGATTGATCAAATGTTCTTCCACTCCCATCCGAGAAAGGGCATCAGCTTTACCGTTTTTTGTACCAGGTCGATAGGTAATTATGAAGTCAAACTCGGCAAAGAATAGTGCCCAATGGAGTTGCCTAGAGGATTGAGCTTTTGCGGTTTTCAAATATTGCAGGTTTCGGTGATCTGTAATCACAGTAACGGTGTGTCGGGCCCCCAGAAGATAATGCCGCCAAGCCTTAACCCTTTAAGTGCCATGGGTATTTCTCCCCAGTGCCAGAGCCTTTTTTGGTGATTTTGGTATGTGGCCATTCAATGGCTTGTAACTTTTTTGTTACATGAGATATCTCGGCCAAATTTGGCTCCTTTTCTTCCCACATGTAGGCGGTCGTAACGCCACCCAGGAATCCCAGGTTGCTGTAGGGGGGTGAGAGAAAATAAGGAAAATGTGCGAAAATTTTGGGTTTTTTCAAAAAATGCCAATAAAATGATGCACAAAGAAGCCAGTGGTTTTTTCCTTGTAAGAGCTAGGAACAAATGGTTTGCTGTGCTGAGTTCCCCAATGTGTTGGCTTTCAGGAACAGGTTGAGTGGAAATGGAAAAAAATTATTTTGATGGGGATATCAACCGTTTTGTGAGAGGTAGGCGATTTTTGCCATTTTTGCCAATTGGACATGCATGGACGGAATGGAAGAAAAGGGCAGGAAAGCCAAATTGGAGGACAGAAAGGCATATATTTCTGAAAAGTAGACAAAATTCCAAGTTTAGGAAGGGGTGATTTGTATAGGTCAGGCAACAACTAGGTAGGGGAAACTGCCATCGAATGGGGGAAAAGCGGGAAAATGACTGAAAAAAAAGGTATGTGTTGGACATGGTTGGCTTGGTACGGCAATGGCTTCTATGAATTTTGAGAAAAGCAATGCTCCGCTACATTCCCCCGACTCTTGCAGTTAGGAGAGCATACCATTTTTGTAGTGTTTGTACAAAACAAGCAATACCACAAGCCAAACACTGAGCCATGGTACACAGGAGTTTTACGCTCACGGTCTGACCAGACGCACTTAGCATGTGTAAATTGGGAAAACCAATGTGGTGAGGAACGGCAGCCATACATTTTTTGAAAGAGCACAGGCAGACCTTTTCAAGGGTAGGTGACTTGTGCAGGTTACAAAAGTGTATGGTGGCTAAAGCAGCGACTAAATGTAGGTCACATTTGGGAAAAGAAAGGGTTGTGAGACAAAGGGCTCCAGCAAATGGGTCAAAACGTTATGAAAACCACACAAACACAACACATGGCCTACCGTCCCGCGTTCCCACAGGTGTCCCGATGAAAACGGTACCTCACATGTGTGGGTGCACCTACCTGGCCGCCAAGGGGAAAGCCCAAAACACAAGTAACCCCAAGTCTGTTTTCACACCGGAAATGTCACACTCTCCCATCATACAGATATGGGCCTCGGGTGTCCAAGCCACCGAGGAAAACAGGGAACCCCATGCATTTCCGAAAAGAGGACACCCGTGGGAATCCGCAGAGGTATGATATGCCCAAATTGCCCCAGAATTTATTACCCAGACACCCCTGCAAAGTCGGAAATGTGGGGAAAAAAACGCTTTTTCCGTACATTTCGCTCGACGCACCCATCGAAACACGCCCCCAACAACACATGGCCTACCGTCCCGCGTTCCCACAGGTGTCCCGATGAAAACGGTACCTCACATGTGTGGGTGCACCTACCTGGCCGCCAAGGGGAAAGCCTAAAACACAAGTAACCCCAAGTCTGTTTTCACACCGGAAATGTCACACTCTCACATCATACAGATATGGGCCTCGGGTGTCCAAGCCACCAAGGAAAACAGGGAACCCCATGCATTTCCGGAAAGAGGACACCCGTGGGAATCCGCAGAGGTATGATATGCCCAAATCGCCCCAGAATTTATTACCCAGACACCCCCGCAAAGTCCGAAATGTGGGAAAAAATACGCATTTTCCTCACATTTCGCTCGACTCACCCATCGAAACACGCCCCCAACAACACATGGCCTACCGTCCCGCGTTCCCACAGGTGTCCCGATGAAAACGGTACCTCACATGTGTGGGTGCACCTACCTGGCCGCCAAGGGGAAAGCCTAAAACACAAGTAACCCCAAGTCTGTTTTCAGAGGGAAAACTCAGACATTCTGCCGACCGGCACAAGGTACAGATATGGGCCTCGGGTGTCCAAGCCACCGAGGAAAACAGGGAACCCCATGCATTTCCGAAAAGAGGACACCCGTGGGAATCCGCAGAGGTATGATATGCCCAAATTGCCCCAGAATTTATTACCCAGACACCCCTGCAAAGTCCGAAATGTGGGGAAAAAAACGCTTTTTCCGCACATTTCGCTCGACGCACCCATCGAAACACGCCCCCCACAACACATGGCCTACCGTCACGCGTTCCCACAGGTGTCCCGATGAAAACGGTACCTCACATGTGTGGGTGCACCTACCTGGCCGCCAAGGGGAAAGCCTAAAACACAAGTAACCCCAAGTCTGTTTTCACACCGGAAATGTCACACTCTCACATCATACTGATATGGGCCTCGGGTGTCCAAGCCACCAAGGAAAACAGGGAACCCCATGCATTTCCGGAAAGAGGACACCCGTGGGAATCCGCAGAGGTATGATATGCCCAAATCGCCCCAGAATTTATTACCCAGACACCCCCGCAAAGTCCGAAATGTGGGAAAAAATACGCATTTTCCTCACATTTCGCTCGACTCACCCATCGAAACACGCCCCCAACAACACATGGCCTACCGTCCCGCGTTCCCACAGGTGTCCCGATGAAAATGGTACCTCACATGTGTGGGTGCACCTACCTGGCCGCCAAGGGGAAAGCCTAAAACACAAGTAACCCCAAGTCTGTTTTCAGAGGGAAAACTCAGACATTCTGCCGACCGGCACAAGGTACAGATATGGGCCTCGGGTGTCCAAGCCACCGAGGAAAACAGGGAACCCCATGCATTTCCGAAAAGAGGACACCCGTGGGAATCCGCAGAGGTATGATATGCCCAAATTGCCCCAGAATTTATTACCCAGACACCCCTGCAAAGTCCGAAATGTGGGGAAAAAAAACGCTTTTTCTGCACATTTCGCTCGACGCACCCATCGAAACACGCCCCCCACAACACATGGCCTACCGTCACGCGTTCCCACAGGTGTCCCGATGAAAACGGTACCTCACATGTGTGGGTGCACCTACCTGGCCGCCAAGGGGAAAGCCTAAAACACAAGTAACCCCAAGTCTGTTTTCACACCGGAAATGTCACACTCTCACATCATACAGATATGGGCCTCGGGTGTCCAAGCCACCAAGGAAAACAGGGAACCCCATGCATTTCCGGAAAGAGGACACCCGTGGGAATCCGCAGAGGTATGATATGCCCAAATCGCCCCAGAATTTATTACCCAGACACCCCCGCAAAGTCCGAAATGTGGGAAAAAATACGCATTTTCCTCACATTTCGCTCGACTCACCCATCGAAACACGCCCCCAACAACACATGGCCTACCGTCCCGCGTTCCCACAGGTGTCCCGATGAAAACGGTACCTCACATGTGTGGGTGCACCTACCTGGCCGCCAAGGGGAAAGCCTAAAACACAAGTAACCCCAAGTCTGTTTTCAGAGGGAAAACTCAGACATTCTGCCGACCGGCACAAGGTACAGATATGGGCCTCGGGTGTCCAAGCCACCGAGGAAAACAGGGAACCCCATGCATTTCCGAAAAGAGGACACCCGTGGGAATCCGCAGAGGTATGATATGCCCAAATTGCCCCAGAATTTATTACCCAGACACCCCTGCAAAGTCCGAAATGTGGGGAAAAAAACGCTTTTTCTGCACATTTCGCTCGACGCACCCATCGAAACACGCCCCCCACAACACATGGCCTACCGTCACGCGTTCCCACAGGTGTCCCGATGAAAACGGTACCTCACATGTGTGGGTGCACCTACCTGGCCGCCAAGGGGAAAGCCTAAAACACAAGTAACCCCAAGTCTGTTTTCACACCGGAAATGTCACACTCTCACATCATACAGATATGGGCCTCGGGTGTCCAAGCCACCAAGGAAAACAGGGAACCCCATGCATTTCCGGAAAGAGGACACCCGTGGGAATCCGCAGAGGTATGATATGCCCAAATCGCCCCAGAATTTATTACCCAGACACCCCCGCAAAGTCCGAAATGTGGGAAAAAATACGCTTTTTCCTCACATTTCGCTCGACTCACCCATCGAAACACGCCCCCAACAACACATGGCCTACCGTCCCGCGTTCCCACAGGTGTCCCGATGAAAACGGTACCTCACATGTGTGGGTGCACCTACCTGGCCGCCAAGGGGAAAGCCTAAAACACAAGTAACCCCAAGTCTGTTTTCAGAGGGAAAACTCAGACATTCTGCCGACCGGCACAAGGTACAGATATGGGCCTCGGGTGTCCAAGCCACCGAGGAAAACAGGGAACCCCATGCATTTCCGAAAAGAGGACACCCGTGGGAATCCGCAGAGGTATGATATGCCCAAATTGCCCCAGAATTTATTACCCAGACACCCCTGCAAAGTCCGAAATGTGGGGAAAAAAACGCTTTTTCTGCACATTTCGCTCGACGCACCCATCGAAACACGCCCCCAACAACACATGGCCTACCGTCACGCATTCCCACAGGTGTCCCGATGAAAACGGTACCTCACATGTGTGGGTGCACCTACCTGGCCGCCAAGGGGAAAGCCTAAAACACAAGTAACCCCAAGTCTGTTTTCACACCGGAAATGTCACACTCTCACATCATACAGATATGGGCCTCGGGTGTCCAAGCCACCAAGGAAAGCAGGGAACCCCATGCATTTCCGGAAAGAGGACACCCGTGGGAATCCGCAGAGGTATGATATGCCCAAATCGCCCCAGAATTTATTACCCAGACACCCCCGCAAAGTCCGAAATGTGGGAAAAAATACGCTTTTTCCTCACATTTCGCTCGACTCACCCATCGAAACACGCCCCCAACAACACATGGCCTACCGTCCCGCGTTCCCACAGGTGTCCCGATGAAAACGGTACCTCACATGTGTGGGTGCACCTACCTGGCCGCCAAGGGGAAAGCCTAAAACACAAGTAACTCCAAGTCTGTTTTCAGAGGGAAAACTCAGACATTCTGCCGACCGGCACAATGTACAGATATGGGCCTCGGGTGTCCAAGCCACCGAGGAAAACAGGGAACCCCATGCATTTCCGAAAAGAGGACACCCGTGGGAATCCGCAGAGGTATGATATGCCCAAATTGCCCCAGAAGTTATTACCCAGACACCCCTGCAAAGTCCGAAATGTGGGGAAAAAAACGCTTTTTCCGCACATTTCGCTCGACGCACCCATCGAAACACGCCCCCAACAACACATGGCCTACCGTCACGCGTTCCCACAGGTGTCCCGATGAAAACGGTACCTCACATGTGTGGGTGCACCTACCTGGCCGCCAAGGGGAAAGCCTAAAACACAAGTAACCCCAAGTCTGTTTTCACACCGGAAATGTCACACTCTCACATCATACAGATATGGGCCTTGGGTGTCCAAGCCACCAAGGAAAACAGGGAACCCCATGCATTTCCGGAAAGAGGACACCCGTGGGAATCCGCAGAGGTATGATATGCCCAAATCGCCCCAGAATTTATTACCCAGACACCCCCGCAAAGTCCGAAATGTGGGAAAAAATACGCATTTTCCTCACATTTCGCTCGACTCACCCATCGAAACACGCCCCCAACAACACATGGCCTACCGTCCCGCGTTCCCACAGGTGTCCCGATGAAAACGGTACCTCACATGTGTGGGTGCACCTACCTGGCCGCCAAGGGGAAAGCCTAAAACACAAGTAACTCCAAGTCTGTTTTCAGAGGGAAAACTCAGACATTCTGCCGACCGGCACAATGTACAGATATGGGCCTCGGGTGTCCAAGGCACCGAGGAAAACAGGGAACCCCATGCATTTCCGAAAAGAGGACACCCGTGGGAATCCGCAGAGGTATGATATGCCCAAATTGCCCCAGAATTTTTTACCCAGACACCCCTGCAAAGTCCGAAATGTGGTGAAAAAAACGCTTTTTCTGCACATTCCGCTCGATGCACCCATCGAAACACGCCCCCAACAACACATGGCCTACCGTCCCGCGTTCCCACAGGTGTCCCGATGAAAACGGTACCTCACATGTGTGGGTGCACCTACCTGGCCGCCAAGGGGAAAGCCTAAAACACAAGTAACCCCAAGTCTGTTTTCACACCGGAAATGTCACACTCTCACATCATACAGATATGGGCCTCGGGTGTCCAAGCCACCAAGGAAAACAGGGAACCCCATGCATTTCCGGAAAGAGGACATCCGTGGGAATCCGCAGAGGTATGATATGCCCAAATCGCCCCAGAATTTATTACCCAGACACCCCCGCAAAGTCCGAAATGTGGGAAAAAATATGCATTTTCCACACATTTCGCTCGACTCACCCATCGAAACACGCCCCCCACAACACATGGCCTACCGTCCCGCGTTCCCACAGGTGTCCCGATGAAAACGGTACCTCACATGTGTGGGTGCATCTACCTGGCCGCCAAGGGGAAAGCCTAAAACACAAGTAACCCCAAGTCTGTTTTCAGAGGGAAAACTCAGACATTCTGCCGACCGGCACAATGTACAGATATGGGCCTCGGGTGTCCAAGCCACCGAGGAAAACAGGGAAACCCATGCATTTCCGAAAAGAGGACACCCGTGGGAATCCGCAGAGGTATGATATGCCCAAATTGCCCCAGAATTTATTACCCAGACACCCCTGCAAAGTCCGAAATGTGGGGAAAAAAACGCTTTTTCCGCACATTTCGCTCGACGCACCCATCGAAACACGCCCCCCACAACAGATGGCCTACCGTCACGCGTTCCCACAGGTGTCCCGATGAAAACGGTACCTCACATGTGTGGGTGCACCTACCTGGCCGCCAAGGGGAAAGCCTAAAACACAAGTAACCCCAAGTCTGTTTTCACACCGGAAATGTCACACTCTCACATCATACAGATATGGGCCTCGGGTGTCCAAGCCACCAAGGAAAACAGGGAACCCCATGCATTTCCGGAAAGAGGACATCCGTGGGAATCCGCAGAGGTATGATATGCCCAAATCGCCCCAGAATTTATTACCCAGACACCCCCGCAAAGTCCGAAATGTGGGAAAAAATACGCATTTTCCTCACATTTCGCTCGACTCACCCATCGAAACACGCCCCCAACAACACATGGCCTACCGTCCCGCGTTCCCACAGGTGTCCCGATGAAAACGGTACCTCACATGTGTGGGTGCACCTACCTGGCCGCCAAGGGGAAAGCCTAAAACACAAGTAACCCCAAGTCTGTTTTCAGAGGGAAAACTCAGACATTCTGCCGACCGGCACAATGTACAGATATGGGCCTCGGGTGTCCAAGCCACCGAGGAAAACAGGGAACCCCATGCATTTCCGAAAAGAGGACACCCGTGGGAATCCGCAGAGGTATGATATGCCCAAATTGCCCCAGAATTTATTACCCAGACACCCTGCAAAGTCCGAAATGTGGGGAAAAAAACGCTTTTTCTGCACATTTCGCTCGCCGCACCCATCGAAACGCGCCCCCCACAACACATGGCCTACCGTCCCGCGTTCCCACAGGTGTCCCGATGAAAACGGTACCTCACATGTGTGGGTGCACCTACCTGGCCGCCAAGGGGAAAGCCTAAAACACAAGTAACCCCAAGTCTGTTGTCCATTCTGCCGACCGGCGCAACTTACAGATATGGGCCTCGGGTGTCCAAGCCACCGAGGAAAACAGGGAACCCCATGCATTTTCGAAAAGAGGACACCCGTGGGAATCCGCACAGGTGTGATTTGCGCCCATCGCCCCAGATTTTTTTACCCAGACAGCCCTGCAAAGTCGGAAATGTGGGGAAAAAACCGCTTTTTCCGCACATTTCACTCGCCGCACCCATCGAAACACGCCCCCCACAACACGTGGCCTACCGTCCCGCGTTCCCACAGGTGTCCCGATGAAAACGGTACCTCACATGTGTGGGTGCACCTACCTGGCCGCCAAGGGGAAAGCCTAAAACACAAGTAACCCCAAGTCTGTTGTCAGAGGGAAATCTCAGACATTCTGCCGACCGGCGCAACTTACAGATATGGGCCTCGGGTGTCCAAGCCACCGAGGAAAACAGGGAACCCCATGCATTTTCGAAAAGAGGACACCCGTGGGAATCCGCAGAGGTGTGATTTGCGCCCATCGCCCCAGATTTTTTTACCCAGACAGCCCTCCAAAGTCGGAAATGTGGGGAAAAAAACGCTTTTTCCGCACATTTCGCTCGCCGCACCCATCGAAACGCGCCCCCCACAACACATGGCCTACCGTCCCGCGTTCCCACAGGTGTCCCGATGAAAACGGTACCTCACATGTGTGGGTGCACCTACCTGGCCGCCAAGGGGAAAGCCTAAAACACAAGTAACCCCAAGTCTGTTGTCCATTCTGCCGACCGGCGCAACTTACAGATATGGGCCTCGGGTGTCCAAGCCACCGAGGAAAACAGGGAACCCCATGCATTTTCGAAAAGAGGACACCCGTGGGAATCCGCACAGGTGTGATTTGCGCCCATCGCCCCAGATTTTTTTACCCAGACAGCCCTGCAAAGTCGGAAATGTGGGGAAAAAACCGCTTTTTCCGCACATTTCACTCGCCGCACCCATCGAAACACGCCCCCCACAACACGTGGCCTACCGTCCCGCGTTCCCACAGGTGTCCCGATGAAAACGGTACCTCACATGTGTGGGTGCACCTACCTGGCCGCCAAGGGGAAAGCCTAAAACACAAGTAACCCCAAGTCTGTTGTCAGAGGGAAATCTCAGACATTCTGCCGACCGGCGCAACTTACAGATATGGGCCTCGGGTGTCCAAGCCACCGAGGAAAACAGGGAACCCCATGCATTTCCGAAAAGAGGACACCCGTGGGAATCCGCAGAGGTGTGATTTGCGCCCATCGCCCCAGATTTTTTTACCCAGACAGCCCTGCAAAGTCGGAAATGTGGGGAAAAAAACGCTTTTTCCGCACATTTCGCTCGCCGCACCCATCGAAACGCGCCCCCCACAACACATGGCCTACCGTCCCGCGTTCCCACAGGTGTCCCGATGAAAACGGTACCTCACATGTGTGGGTGCACCTACCTGGCCGCCAAGGGGAAAGCCTAAAACACAAGTAACCCCAAGTCTGTTGTCCATTCTGCCGACCGGCGCAACTTACAGATATGGGCCTCGGGTGTCCAAGCCACCGAGGAAAACAGGGAACCCCATGCATTTTCGAAAAGAGGACACCCGTGGGAATCCGCACAGGTGTGATTTGCGCCCATCGCCCCAGATTTTTTTACCCAGACAGCCCTGCAAAGTCGGAAATGTGGGGAAAAAACCGCTTTTTCCGCACATTTCACTCGCCGCACCCATCGAAACACGCCCCCCACAACACGTGGCCTACCGTCCCGCGTTCCCACAGGTGTCCCGATGAAAACGGTACCTCACATGTGTGGGTGCACCTACCTGGCCGCCAAGGGGAAAGCCTAAAACACAAGTAACCCCAAGTCTGTTGTCAGAGGGAAATCTCAGACATTCTGCCGACCGGCGCAACTTACAGATATGGGCCTCGGGTGTCCAAGCCACCGAGGAAAACAGGGAACCCCATGCATTTTCGAAAAGAGGACACCCGTGGGAATCCGCAGAGGTGTGATTTGCGCCCATCGCCCCAGATTTTTTTACCCAGACAGCCCTGCAAAGTCGGAAATGTGGGGAAAAAAACGCTTTTTCCGCACATTTCGCTCGCCGCACCCATCGAAACGCGCCCCCCACAACACATGGCCTACCGTCCCGCGTTCCCACAGGTGTCCCGATGAAAACGGTACCTCACATGTGTGGGTGCACCTACCTGGCCGCCAAGGGGAAAGCCTAAAACACAAGTAACCCCAAGTCTGTTGTCCATTCTGCCGACCGGCGCAACTTACAGATATGGGCCTCGGGTGTCCAAGCCACCGAGGAAAACAGGGAACCCCATGCATTTTCGAAAAGAGGACACCCGTGGGAATCCGCAGAGGTGTGATTTGCGCCCATCGCCCCAGATTTTTTTACCCA
Source organism: Ambystoma mexicanum (assembly GCF_040938575.1). Lineage (NCBI taxonomy): Eukaryota > Metazoa > Chordata > Amphibia > Caudata > Ambystomatidae > Ambystoma > Ambystoma mexicanum. The sequence continues at coordinate 36,955,330 of NC_090935.1, read as the reverse complement.
GACAGCCCTGCAAAGTCGGAAATGTGGGGAAAAAAACGCTTTTTCCGCACATTTCGCTCGCCGCACCCATCGAAACGCGCCCCCCACAACACATGGCCTACCGTCCCGCGTTCCCACAGGTGTCCCGATGAAAACGGTACCTCACATGTGTGGGTGCACCTACCTGGCCGCCAAGGGGAAAGCCTAAAACACAAGTAACCCCAAGTCTGTTGTCCATTCTGCCGACCGGCGCAACTTACAGATATGGGCCTCGGGTGTCCAAGCCACCGAGGAAAACAGGGAACCCCATGCATTTTCGAAAAGAGGACACCCGTGGGAATCCGCACAGGTGTGATTTGCGCCCATCGCCCCAGATTTTTTTACCCAGACAGCCCTGCAAAGTCGGAAATGTGGGGAAAAAACCGCTTTTTCCGCACATTTCACTCGCCGCACCCATCGAAACACGCCCCCCACAACACGTGGCCTACCGTCCCGCGTTCCCACAGGTGTCCCGATGAAAACGGTACCTCACATGTGTGGGTGCACCTACCTGGCCGCCAAGGGGAAAGCCTAAAACACAAGTAACCCCAAGTCTGTTGTCAGAGGGAAATCTCAGACATTCTGCCGACCGGCGCAACTTACAGATATGGGCCTCGGGTGTCCAAGCCACCGAGGAAAACAGGGAACCCCATGCATTTTCGAAAAGAGGACACCCGTGGGAATCCGCAGAGGTGTGATTTGCGCCCATCGCCCCAGATTTTTTTACCCAGACAGCCCTGCAAAGTCGGAAATGTGGGGAAAAAAACGCTTTTTCCGCACATTTCGCTCACCGCACCCATCGAAACGCGCCCCCCACAACACATGGCCTACCGTCCCGCGTTCCCACAGGTGTCCCGATGAAAACGGTACCTCACATGTGTGGGTGCACCTACCTGGCCGCCAAGGGGAAAGCCTAAAACACAAGTAACCCCAAGTCTGTTGTCCATTCTGCCGACCGGCGCAACTTACAGATATGGGCCTCGGGTGTCCAAGCCACCGAGGAAAACAGGGAACCCCATGCATTTTCGAAAAGAGGACACCCGTGGGAATCCGCACAGGTGTGATTTGCGCCCATCGCCCCAGATTTTTTTACCCAGACAGCCCTGCAAAGTCGGAAATGTGGGGAAAAAACCGCTTTTTCCGCACATTTCACTCGCCGCACCCATCGAAACACGCCCCCCACAACACGTGGTCTACCGTCCCGCGTTCCCACAGGTGTCCCGATGAAAACGGTACCTCACATGTGTGGGTGCACCTACCTGGCCGCCAAGGGGAAAGCCTAAAACACAAGTAACCCCAAGTCTGTTGTCAGAGGGAAATCTCAGACATTCTGCCGACCGGCGCAACTTACAGATATGGGCCTCGGGTGTCCAAGCCACCGAGGAAAACAGGGAACCCCATGCATTTCCGAAAAGAGGACACCCGTGGGAATCCGCAGAGGTGTGATTTGCGCCCATCGCCCCAGATTTTTTTACCCAGACAGCCCTGCAAAGTCGGAAATGTGGGGAAAAAAACGCTTTTTCCGCACATTTCGCTCGCCGCACCCATCGAAACGCGCCCCCCACAACACATGGCCTACCGTCCCGCGTTCCCACAGGTGTCCCGATGAAAACGGTACCTCACATGTGTGGGTGCACCTACCTGGCCGCCAAGGGGAAAGCCTAAAACACAAGTAACCCCAAGTCTGTTGTCCATTCTGCCGACCGGCGCAACTTACAGATATGGGCCTCGGGTGTCCAAGCCACCGAGGAAAACAGGGAACCCCATGCATTTTCGAAAAGAGGACACCCGTGGGAATCCGCAGAGGTGTGATTTGCGCCCATCGCCCCAGATTTTTTTACCCAGACAGCCCTGCAAAGTCGGAAATGTGGGGAAAAAAACGCTTTTTCCGCACATTTCGCTCGCCGCACCCATCGAAACGCGCCCCCCACAACACATGGCCTACCGTCCCGCGTTCCCACAGGTGTCCCGATGAAAACGGTACCTCACATGTGTGGGTGCACCTACCTGGCCGCCAAGGGGAAAGCCTAAAACACAAGTAACCCCAAGTCTGTTGTCCATTCTGCCGACCGGCGCAACTTACAGATATGGGCCTCGGGTGTCCAAGCCACCGAGGAAAACAGGGAACCCCATGCATTTTCGAAAAGAGGACACCCGTGGGAATCCGCACAGGTGTGATTTGCGCCCATCGCCCCAGATTTTTTTACCCAGACAGCCCTGCAAAGTCGGAAATGTGGGGAAAAAACCGCTTTTTCCGCACATTTCACTCGCCGCACCCATCGAAACACGCCCCCCACAACACGTGGTCTACCGTCCCGCGTTCCCACAGGTGTCCCGATGAAAACGGTACCTCACATGTGTGGGTGCACCTACCTGGCCGCCAAGGGGAAAGCCTAAAACACAAGTAACCCCAAGTCTGTTGTCAGAGGGAAATCTCAGACATTCTGCCGACCGGCGCAACTTACAGATATGGGCCTCGGGTGTCCAAGCCACCGAGGAAAACAGGGAACCCCATGCATTTCCGAAAAGAGGACACCCGTGGGAATCCGCAGAGGTGTGATTTGCGCCCATCGCCCCAGATTTTTTTACCCAGACAGCCCTGCAAAGTCGGAAATGTGGGGAAAAAAACGCTTTTTCCGCACATTTCGCTCGCCGCACCCATCGAAACGCGCCCCCCACAACACATGGCCTACCGTCCCGCGTTCCCACAGGTGTCCCGATGAAAACGGTACCTCACATGTGTGGGTGCACCTACCTGGCCGCCAAGGGGAAAGCCTAAAACACAAGTAACCCCAAGTCTGTTGTCCATTCTGCCGACCGGCGCAACTTACAGATATGGGCCTCGGGTGTCCAAGCCACCGAGGAAAACAGGGAACCCCATGCATTTTCGAAAAGAGGACACCCGTGGGAATCCGCACAGGTGTGATTTGCGCCCATCGCCCCAGATTTTTTTACCCAGACAGCCCTGCAAAGTCGGAAATGTGGGGAAAAAAACGCTTTTTCCGCACATTTCGCTCGCCGCACCCATCGAAACGCGCCCCCCACAACACATGGCCTACCGTCCCGCGTTCCCACAGGTGTCCCGATGAAAACGGTACCTCACATGTGTGGGTGCACCTACCTGGCCGCCAAGGGGAAAGCCTAAAACACAAGTAACCCCAAGTCTGTTGTCCATTCTGCCGACCGGCGCAACTTACAGATATGGGCCTCGGGTGTCCAAGCCACCGAGGAAAACAGGGAACCCCATGCATTTTCGAAAAGAGGACACCCGTGGGAATCCGCAGAGGTGTGATTTGCGCCCATCGCCCCAGATTTTTTTACCCAGACAGCCCTGCAAAGTCGGAAATGTGGGGAAAAAAACGCTTTTTCCGCACATTTCGCTCGCCGCACCCATCGAAACGCGCCCCCCACAACACATGGCCTACCGTCCCGCGTTCCCACAGGTGTCCCGATGAAAACGGTACCTCACATGTGTGGGTGCACCTACCTGGCCGCCAAGGGGAAAGCCTAAAACACAAGTAACCCCAAGTCTGTTGTCCATTCTGCCGACCGGCGCAACTTACAGATATGGGCCTCGGGTGTCCAAGCCACCGAGGAAAACAGGGAACCCCATGCATTTTCGAAAAGAGGACACCCGTGGGAATCCGCACAGGTGTGATTTGCGCCCATCGCCCCAGATTTTTTTACCCAGACACCCCCGCAAAGGCCGGGGCACGCTTTGCGGGGGTGTCTGGGTAAAAAAATCTGGGGCGATGGGCGCAAATCACACCTGTGCGGATTCCCACGGGTGTCCTCTTTTCGAAAATGCATGGGGTTCCCTGTTTTCCTCGGTGGCTTGGACACCCGAGGCCCATATCTGTAAGTTGCGCCGGTCGGCAGAATGGACAACAGACTTGGGGTTACTTGTGTTTTAGGCTTTCCCCTTGGCGGCCAGGTAGGTGCACCCACACATGTGAGGTACCGTTTTCATCGGGACACCTGTGGGAACGCAGGACGGTAGGCCATGTGTTGTGGGGGGCGCGTTTCGATGGGTGCGGCGAGCGAAATGTGCGGAAAAAGCGTTTTTTTCCCCACATTTCCGACTTTGCAGGGCTGTCTGGGTAAAAAAATCTGGGGCGATGGGCGCAAATCACACCTCTGCGGATTCCCACGGGTGTCCTCTTTTCGAAAATGCATGGGGTTCCCTGTTTTCCTCGGTGGCTTGGACACCCGAGGCCCATATCTGTAAGTTGCGCCGGTCGGCAGAATGTCTGAGATTTCCCTCTGACAACAGACTTGGGGTTACTTGTGTTTTAGGCTTTCCCCTTGGCGGCCAGGTAGGTGCACCCACACATGTGAGGTACCGTTTTCATCGGGACACCTGTGGGAACGCTGGACGGTAGGCCATGTGTTGTGGGGGGCGCGTTTCGATGGGTGCGGCGAGCGAAATGTGCGGAAAATGCGGTTTTTTCCCCACATTTCCGACTTTGCAGGGCTGTCTGGGTAAAAAAATCTGGGGCGATGTGCGCAAATCAGACCTCTGTGCTTTCCCACGGGTGTCCTCTTTTGGGAAATGCATGGGGTTCCCTGTTTTCCTTGCTGGCTTCAACACCCTAGGGCCAAATCTGTAGGTTGCCCACATGAACAAATTGTGCTGTGGCGAAAGGCTTGGGGTTACCAGCGGGTTACCCTTTTCCTTTTGCGACCCCGGTAGGTGCACCCACACATGCGAGGTACCTTTTTCGTCGGAACACCTGTGGGAACACGAGAAGGTATGACATCTGCTGTTGGCGACGTGTTTCGGTGAGTGGACACAGGGAAATGTCTCTGAAATTGGCCGGAAATGAAGACAAATCTCAGACATTTCCCTCTGGCCACTCAACGAAACACACCGCCAACAACACGTGGCCTACCTTCCCGCATCGCCACACGTGTCCCAATGAGAGGCTGACCTCTTTGTGTGCAGGTGTGGTACCTGAGTGACAATGGGCACATCTTTAGTATAGTAACTTCGCTGTAGTGCGCTTAGGAAACAGTAAAGTACTGCCAGTAAGCCATTTCACATGCACCTTTCCTCACACTTCCCATACATAGCAGACGCAATGCAGTTAGACACGCAAGGTGGGATTTAGCACAAGGACCAACCTCCTTGTATTGCACAAGAAGGTTTGTCCTTGTGAGCAGTGATGCCACGTCAAGGCACCCACCGGATCACTGGCCATTCGTATCCCTTTCGTGTCTGCAGTCAGTTGGCATCCATTTCAGCAGTTGCACTTCTACGAAATCACTAGCACCAGAGCAAGTGTATCTACACATGAGCATATCTACACACTTATACCACATGGACATCTGTGTACAATGCAACTGTGTCTCTAGCAATATCTTAACTATCATTTGGCATCAATTTCATAGCAACTGTGTCTGCATGCAAACTTTATGTGCTGGCAATCACATGTGGACAGTGATAGCAAGTGCATACTGCCTGACTTCACTACCCTGCCCTACAGGCGCTATCTTCCACACCAGCTTTCAGTATGCCCATAGCAACTATGGCCAAACATTCTTATGTCCCACCGTACCCACACAAAACAGCCATCCTGCAAAATGACAATCATTTCGTCACTGCTGGAAAAGTCCATTCACAGAAATTGCAACTGCATGTTCTTTGTATCTTTACCTAATTCACACACCAATCATATCCAATGCATTCCTACAGATGACGTGTCACTTACACCACACATAACATTACTCGAGGTAAAACAATAAACAAGGCAGGATCTTACGAGGTACGCAAGACACCGCTGCCATATAGTTGGTGTCCAAGTACCACTTTCATGACACTTAGACCTCAAGGGTAGGAGCCAAAGTGGCGTGTAATATTTTGAAAAAACACCCCTTGAGTGGAGGGAACCTGAATGCCGTTCTGGTCTTCCACAACGCACGGCTTGAGTAGAGGGAGCGGGACTGGCCTTTCTTTGCTTGCCAAACCTTAAGTGGAAGGAGCCAGATTTGGGTTCCTGTCCAAAGTACGCCAGAAGCGGATGGGGTTTTCCAGACGTTTTTTTTTTGTAAGGCAATCCCGAACAGGAGCAAGCTGCACTCCCATAGGGGAGTGACCCACAGTGCTCCACCCTTCTTCTCCATGGCCCGCCTCAACTAGAGGCGGTGGAGTGGCATTCCTTTCCAAGATGCGCCTTCTTTGGACGTAACAAGCATTGCGTTACTTTGCAAGGCACACCACGCGCAGAGGGAGCTAGACTGCCTTTTCCTTAGGAGGCAGACCTGAAGGGAAAGGTACCGGGGGTGATGTCTCTTTCCCAGGCAGGCCTCAAGTGGAGGGGGCAGGACAAGCATTGCTTGCCAAAGCACGCCAAAGGGGAGTAAAGCAGAGTGCTGTCCCCACCTACTCCAAGGCACACCTCAAGTGGAGGGAGCTAGAGTGGCATTTCTTTCAAAGATGCGCCTGCTTTGGACGTAACAAGCATTGCGTTACTTTGCAAGGCACACCACGCGCAGAGGGAGCTAGACTGCCTTTTCCTTAGGAGGCAGACCTGAAGGGAAAGGTACCGGGGGTGATGTCTCTTTCCCAGGCAGGCCTCAAGTGGAGGGGGCAGGACAAGCATTGCTTGCCAAAGCACGCCAAAGGGGAGTAAAGCAGAGTGCTGTCCCCACCTACTCCAAGGCACACCTCAAGTGGAGGGAGCTAGAGTGGCATTTCTTTCAAAGATGCGCCTGCTTTGGACGTAACAAGCATTGCGTTACTTTGCAAGGCACACCACGCGCAGAGGGAGCTAGACTGCCTTTTCCTTAGGAGGCAGACCTGAAGGGAAAGGTACCGGGGGTGATGTCTCTTTCCCAGGCAGGCCTCAAGTGGAGGGGGCAGGACTAGCATTGCTTGCCAAAGCACGCCAAAGGGGAGTAAAGCAGAGTGCTGTCCCCACCTACTCCAAGGCACACCTCAAGTGGAGGGAGCTAGAGTGGCATTTCTTTCAAAGATGCGCCTGCTTTGGACGTAACAAGCATTGCGTTACTTTGCAAGGCACACCACGCGCAGAGGGAGCTAGACTGCCTTTTCCTTAGGAGGCAGACCTGAAGGGAAAGGTACCGGGGGTGATGTCTCTTTCCCAGGCAGGCCTCAAGTGGAGGGGGCAGGACTAGCATTGCTTGCCAAAGCACGCCAAAGGGGAAAGACCCGCATGGCACAACTCAAGTACAGGGACTCATAATGATTACTATTTCGTAGGCACGCCTCCAATGGAAGGAGCCTGATTAGCGTTCCTTTGCAAGTCACGCTTTGAGCTGAGGGATCTAGACTGATGTACATTTTCTTGGCAGGCCTCAAGGGAAAGCTACGGCTGTGGTTGCCTTTCCAAGGCAGGCCTCGAGTGGAGGAAGCAGGACTAGCGATGCTCGTGAATGCACGCTAAATCAAGTGAAGTGAGTTGACATCCTGTTGCATTTTCATTGAAGGTACTCCTCCAGGGCAGGGTGCAAGAGTGCCATTCCTTTACAAGACATGCACGATTTCAGGGGCTAAGGGTCCCTTTCAAGGAATGATGGGCATTTTCGGAAATCAGTCGATCTCCCAATATTTTTCCTTTGTATGATACAAAAGGAAACAAGGCTGAAAGCAGAGGGCAGGCTGGGAAGGGCATTGGGGACAGTACACCCGAGTATCCTTCCTCTTTCCTTGTTTTGTACACACCTTACATTTTCGGTACGGTTGTGCCTTCGTGGCAGTGGGAGGAACATAATCACCAAAGTGTCGCTCTTGCAATCTGGCTACATCTTCGACCTCTGGAAAGGAGGGAATTTGTACATGAACATTAGCCAGAGATTGAACAATTTCTAATTCAAAATCCAAAAAGGAGAGCTTGTTTTGTGGAGTAGCTGCACGGTACACCACATAAGCATTGTACGTTGCCATATGCACAATGTGTGTGGCTAACTTTTTGTACCAGAAACGCGACTTGCGTTCAGCGTGGTATGACTCAAGCACTTGGTCATTTTTGTCTACTCCACCCATGTACTTGTTGTAATCCAGAATGCAATTGGGTTTCAACACTTGCTGAGTCTGCCTGCGCAGAGGGACAGCTGAAGTACTTTCATCATGAATAGTACTTAGCATGTACACATCCCTTTTGTCGCAGAATTTCACTGCTAACAATTCATCCTGCCGCAATGCCATACATTGTCCCTTAGCCAACTTCTTACACACAAGTTGTCTGGGGAAGCGTTTGCGGTTACTGCGGATTGTACCGCATGCGAGTGTGCCCACATTGAACAATTCCTTGAACAGTGGAATTCCGGTGTAGAAATTGTCTACATACAAATGATGTCCCTTGTGGAGCCATGGTGTGAGAAGATCCCAAACAATCTTCTCACTTGTCCCTAAATGGGCTGGGCAGCCCGGAGGGTTTAGGGTAGAGTCTTTACCGGTGTAGACTCTCATGCTGCTGACATACCCAGTGGTACTTTCACACAACATGTACATTTTAATCCCATATCGTGATCTCTTGCTAGGAATGTATTGCCTGAATACAAGGCGACCTTTGAACAACACCAACGATTCATCAATGGATATGTTCTGGCTAGGAACATACACCTCTGCAAATCGGTGAGTGAAATGGTCCAGAAATGGCTTAAGTTTGAACAGCCTATCAAAGTTTGGGTCCGTTTTGGGTAATGCTGCCGAGTTGTCATTGAAGTGCAACATACGGTGCAGTGCTTGAAAGCGATTTCTGCTCATTGTAGCTGAAAAAAACGGGCAATAAAGTGGTGCTACAGTAGTCCAGTACATTGCGACAGACGGCTTGTGTCCAATTCCCATGAGCAAAATGAGACCCCAAAACTGTCTCATTTCAACATCGTTTGTGGGTACCCATGCTTGTGCTCTGGAGTGGGGTTTCAGAGTGGGACCCCTAGACCTCATGAACTGTGCAGCGTATAAATTGGTTTGCTCAACCACGTCTGCAATGAACCCATCATCAACAAAAAGGTTGAAAAAATCAATAGGCTGAAACCCTTCTGTATTCACTGTGCACCCTGATATACCAGTGAAAGGGGGCACAACAGGCTGAGCCATTGCTGGAGGCACCCAGAGCGACTCTTGAGTCATGTCAGGAACTGCCACATTGCGTGGCAGTCTTGCACGTCCCCTCCCCCTTACAGGTCCCCTGCGTGTGGGAAGTGTGCGAAAAGGTGGACGCACTCTTCCTTCCTCTTCATCATCAGATGATGACGATGATGAGTGGGAGGAGGGACTTTCGTCAATGGCCATCTCACTTCCCCAATCACTTCCCTCCTGCCCCTCAGAAGCACTATCTGTTTCAGAATGCATGTACACATCTGTGCCTTGCTCTGAGCCAGATTCCATCACTACAGCTAATGCCTCCGCACCAGACATTGATCGCCGAGAAGCCATGAGTACCTTCGCTATGGAACCCTTCAATGCCCAAAGACCAGATGAAGACTGAAACAAGAAGTATGTGTGCTTCTGAAAGTATGGAACGTAGCACAGTAAGTGGTATTCAGTGCCACAAACCTACTCCACACAGGTACACCAAAAGGTCCAGACTTTGCTCACTAACAGTAGCAGCCCTCTGCAATATGACGTACTCCCTGCACGCTACAATAAACAGAGTAGTACTTTGCAAACACTCACGTGAAATGCTAAGGACCAGCTGACTGCTTTCCTACAAGTGTGTAGACAGCTACAACACACCTGCACCTAAAAGAAAGAGAACAAAAAATCTATGGCCAATGTACTATTCCGCTAAACTGTACAGAAATACAAGCGTGGGGACGAGGATTTCAGCCACACTACCTATTCAGAAACAGCCAACATGCTTTGCACCATGCCCTCCCCCATGGGATGCTTGTGGATGGGAAATCGAGGTGAGAAGGAACCATGCAACGTATTAGTGATTGGGTGAGTTGAAAAGCCATAGGCAATGAAGAAGCAGAGAGGGAAGATAAATACAGTACACGGCTGGCCCTTCCGGCCAACTGCTGGCACACTTTTGACAATAACACCTGCTCATTCATATAGGGGTGTCTATTGTAAGGGGAAAGCTCACATGGACAAAATTATTGCAAGGCCAAGCAAATTGATGTAGGCTGAAGCAAGTAGTGATGGGTACCAAAGAAATAAGTAGCAGAAACATACTAAATGCTTTGACATGCCATGAATGCAAACAATTGCTAGAAAGTGGAAGTCTCACTGCCAACATACTTACTACCACTTCTATTCACCTTTCAGATCTTCCAGTGTGTCCATCAGTCACTGGGCAAACTCCCCCTAAAATAGCGTCTGGGCAAAATCCATTATGTTTCCAATGAACAGCTCCATGCCTGTTTTGGAAAGGTGCACCCCATCTCTGTGAAACATCACAGCACCTTTGATATTGCCATGGTGAATGGTCCGTATTCTGGTGTTGCCCTCTGTCAGTTTAGTGAACTCGCCATTCATTTTCCACACCGAGCGGTTGATGGCCCTTCTATTCCCTTCAGTTCTCCAATCCATCCTGGGAATCATCTGGGACCAGGCCACCACAGTGTTTGGAAACCTCTCTGCAATCCATTCAAGGTCTGCCATGAGCTGCTCGCGTACCCCCTTCCGTCCCACAGACGCAAAATCATTTCCTCCCAGGTGAACCACTATAAGGTCAGGGGGGGGGGCCTTTCCTTTTTCTTGGGCAGCGACGATGGCTCCTCGGAGCTGGTGAAGGCGCATCCCCCCCACCCCAAACCAATGCACCGCAAGGCCATCCCTTCCAGACCCAGATGTAGGTGGCCCTCGGAAAAGTCGTGCAGCCCTTTGGATATAAGAGTGGCCGAAAATCCACACAACCCTCATCCTCACTAGGAAATGGAAACAGGAAAACCCCCATGATTATGGCTACACATACATTTTACCACATTACACAACATTTGCACCAACACATGACTCTTGTAACAATCCCAGACACACACTTCACCCATTCGGAAACCACCTCTCATTTGAGATAACAGTAGGTCGACACATAATTGCCACGTTATTTTCAGGGGAAGGAGGTGAAGAAGATAGTATGTCACCTTGTGCCAATAACACAGTTGTGCTGGCGCAATTGTAATCAGTAAAAGTTGTCTGCTCCTGTGGCCCACCGCCTGCCCAGCACGGTGGTAAGGTGACGTCCACATGCTACATCGTTACAATTTGGCAGGGTGACTAGTCTCACGGAGGATATGAAGTCCACAGGAAGTGTGCTTTGTACGCTCTGTGAATATAGGTACCCTGACAGAATGTGCCACATTTACCACAAATGGGTGCACCTTCAGACACTTTCAATGTGAGTGTTTCGGCCATAGCTCCAGGACCACTAGTGACCTTGGGGCCACTTCACTACCAAGGAAGGGAGGTGGACAAGGTCACACCCATCACCCACCACTACCCTACATAGCTTCCTGGTCAGCACTACAGCTTTCCTCTCCTGGAAGGGATTGGACCCTGCACACACTGCTGAATTTGGAGGCAAAATATCCACCTGGGGGACGGACGACCAAGGCCAATGACACCCCCCTCTCTAGCTACCTTGCGTTACAGTTTTTTCCCCCTGCAAAAGGATGGGGACCCTGACAGGGCACACTGCGACCACTGCTGAAATTGGACCACAGAAATGGTGAACTTTGCAGTGAAAGGAATGAGCTCTGTAACAAGTGTGCATAGCATGCTCAGAAAAAATGACCATCTATATAACTACTGGAAAAAAATGTTTAAAATTTGCTGCCAAACCTTTCCTTCTGCAAAGCAGCTGCCTTACTCAATGCAAGGCACACCCATCACTGGCCCCCGACCCTCCCCACTACCCTTTCCCACCCTTATCACTGACAATGCACCCACAATTCCTTCCACCACAGTAACCCTCCACCCCCACATTACCAAGTAATAAATGTTGTACTTACATAAGTCAGCAATAGCTTTTCAGTAGCCGAAACTGCAAAGGAAACATAAAAGATTAAAATTCAATGCTTTGCCTACCAATTACACATCCAAACTGTCTGGCAACTATCTGTACATTTTTCACTTTCTTCCACCACTTCCATGACACTTCTCAGTCATCTACCACTACGGAAGGCTAGACTGCAGACGGATTGGAAATGGAAATAAGACAAGTGGGCATATGGCATCCTGCAGAAAAAACATAAAAATAAATAAATCCCGGAAATCTGGCACCAACCCATCACTGTTTGGAAACATCTGTGCTATCCATTCCAGTTCCTCCATTAGCAGCTCATGTATCCCTTCCCCTCCCACAGACGCTAAATCTTTTCCTCCCAGGTGCACCACTGTAGGGTGTTGGGTTTGCATCTCCTTTTGCATGGACATCGCTGATGGCTCCTCTGAGCTGGTGAAAGCACTTCCCCCTAACCCCAAACCAATGTACCAGGAGGGCATCCCTTTGAGAGCCAGATGTGGTTGGCCCTCGGAAAATCGTGCAGCCCTTTGGGTGAAAGAGTAGGCAATTATCTACACAACCCTCATCGTCACTATGATATGGAAACAAGTGAACCCCCATGAATATGCCTATACATACAGTTTACCAACTAGCTGAATGATTGTGTGAACACATGGCTCTTGTAACACTCCCAGACACACACTTCACCTATTCGGACATGCACCTCTCATGTGAATTTACAGTAGGTCATTACGTAATTGGCACTTGTGTTTTAGGGGAAGGAGGTGAGGAAGACAGTATGTCACCTTGTGCCAATAACACAGTTCTGCTGGGGCAATTGTAATCAGTAAAGGTTGTCTGCTCCTGTGGCCCACCGCCTGCACTGCACGGTAGTAAAGTGACTTCCACATGCTACACCATTACACTTTGGCAGGGTGACTAGTCTGACAGAGGATATGACCTGTGCAGCAAGGGTGTTTTGTAACCTCTCCGAATATAGTTCCTCTGACAGAATGTGCCCCTTTCATTACACATGCATGCACATTTGGACTCTTTGATTGTGAGAAATTGGGGCGCAGCTCCTAAAGTACTGGTGAACTTGGGGCCATTCAACTACCAAGGCCGAGAGGCAGCCAAGGTCACACACATCAACCACCACCACACTACATCTCTGCCTGGCCAGCACTGCAGCTTTCCCCTCTAGGACGGGATGGGGACCGTGCCGGGGCACCCTGCACCCACTGCTGCTTTTGAGGGACAAAATATCCATCTGGGAGATGGACGCCCAAGGGCAATGACTTAATCCCCCACCCCTCCTGCCCCTCTAGCTACCCTGCGTTACAGGTTTTCCCCCTGCAAAAGGATGGGGAGCCAGGCGGGGCTCACTGGGACGACTGCTGGAAAAGGACCACAGAAATGGTGATCGTTGCAGTAAAAGTAGTGTTCTCTGTATCAAGTACGCGTACCATGCTCATAACAAAATGACCATCTGCATTACTACCGGCAACATTTTTGAAAAGGAGCTGCTACTTATGTTGCCCAGTTTTTCCTTCTGCAAAGCAGCCACCTTCCTCAATGCAAGGCACTCCCATCACTGGCCCCCGAACCGCCCTCCTACCCTTTCTCCCCCATACCACTGACACTGCAGCCACAGTTTCTTCCACCACAGTAACCCTCCACCCGCACATTACCAAGTAATATATGTGGTACTTACATAAGTCAGCATAAGCTTTTCTGTAGCCACAACTGCAACAGAAACATAAAAGATTTACATTCAGTGCTTTGCCTACCAATAACACATCCGAACTGTCTGGCATATATCTGTACATTTTTCAGCTCCTTCCACCACATACATGAAACTTCTCTGTCATCTACCTCCACAGAAGGCTGGACTGCACAGTGATAGCAAACTGGCCTAAGACCAATGGGTGTATGGCAACCCCCAGCACACAAAACAAACATTGCACAGATGGCTAATTGGCAAACTTCCCTCCCAGGGAAACAGCACTGTTCAGCTGCACTGGGGGGCGTTTTGTCCGCAACCTGGACAAGTGTGTTCCTGGCCACCCCAATACCTCCCCAGAGCACCCACTTCCTTCACAACAGAACACTACAGGCCCTGTTCACCCCCACCCCAATAGCAATGTGCCCTCCACCCACTATCAAATGTTGGAATAAGCAAAATTTCATACGTACATAACAAGGGAGAAGCTTGAACTGCTCAAGACCTGTAAAGGGAAGAACAAAACATATATTATCTGTGTCAGCCCACCCACATACCAGACCACCCATATTGGCCCCACTGTAGCATTGGCCTGTACGTTTTGGGCACCCCGGCGCCAGACTGGCACACCAATGTGCCCCTCTACGCAAAGGCAGGTATAGTAAACGAAGAACCCAATTCAAAATGGCAGGCTGCCCTTTTGTGAGGGCGGAGGGGCCCCCTACACCGCTGTGGAATTTTCTAACGTGAGGGGGGTTGCACCTCTCCACCACCACCCCAATTTGAGGGGCGGCCCATCTCATGTAGCCCTCCCAAGGGGCAGATAAGGGGGAAGGCTGTCCTGCACTCCTCCCTGGGCTCAGGCGTCCGTTCCTAGGAGCAGATATCTGGTCCCAGGGAGGGCTGCATGACATGGCACCCACTCCATTGTGGGCAGGGGGGGGGTTAACACCCCATTCAGCTTTCCCAACCCTTTGGGGTGCTCCACCGCCCCCCCTAAAAAACCTTCCAACAATTTCACTGTTTTCCTTTGGTAACCCAACTCCCCTTTGTGCACAGGGGCACATTGGTGTGCCAATCTGGCGCCGGAGTGCCCAAACACTACTGCCCCCTCTATTGGGGGTCCTGCCCCACCTTTTGGGGTGCCCCCCCCCGCCCCACCCCCAATGGCTGGGGGACACACCTCATGCAGGCCTCCCTGGGCCTCCTCCAAACGGCTGCGTGAGGTACACTCCACCTCCATTTGGGGTGAGGGGGGAGAGGGCCACCCCAAAAGGTGAGGCAGGACCCCCAATAGATGGGCCAGTAGGGTTTGGGCACCCTGGGGGCAGATAGCCACACTAATGGGCCCATCTGCAGCAAGCAAAGTTGGGTAAACAAAAAACAAAATGCAAATTCACAGGCTGCTTTTTAGGGGGGGCTGGGGGCCACCCTAAATTGGCAGCGCCTGATGTACCGCAACGGGGGGTGGCCCTCAACCCCCCCACCCCAAATGGAGGGCCCCACCTCATGCAACCCTCCCTGGGGGCAGATATCTGCTCCTAGGAAGGGGCATCTGACCCCAGGGAGGGATGCATGAGGTGGTGCCCCCCCTATCTGCCCCCAGGGAGGGTTGCATGAGGTGGGGCCCTCCATTTGGGGTGGGGGGGGGTTGAGGGTCACCCCCCGTTGCGGTACATCAGGCACTGCCAATTTAGGGTGGCCCTCAGCCCCCCCTAAAAAGCAGCCTGTGATTTTGTATATTTTTTTTTGTTTACCCAACTTGGCTTGGTGCAGATGGGCCCATTAGTGTGGCTATCTGCCCCCAGGGTGCCCAAACCTTACTGCCCCATCTATTGGGGGTCCTGCCCCACCTTTTGGGGTGCCCCCCCCCGCCCCACCCCCAATGGCTGGGGGACACACCTCATGCAGGCCTCCCTGGGCCTCCTCCAAACGGCTGCGTGAGGTACACCCCACCTCCATTTGGGGTGAGGGGGGAGGGGGCCACCCCAAAAGGTGGGGCAGGACCCCCAATAGATGGGCCAGTAGGGTTTGGGCACCCTGGGGGCAGATAGCCACACTAATGGGCCCATCTGCAGCAAGCAAAGTTGGGTAAACAAAAAACAAAATGCTAAATCACAGGCTGCTTTTTAGGGGGGGCTGGGGGCCACCCTAAATTGGCAGCGCCTGATGTACCGCAACGGGGGGTGACCCTCAACCCCCCCCCACCCCAAATGGAGGGCCCCACCTCATGCAACCCTCCCTGGGGGCAGATATCTGCTCCTAGGAAGGGGCATCTGACCCCAGGGAGGGATGCATGAGGTGGTGCCCCCCCTATCTGCCCCCAGGGAGGGTTGCATGAGGTGGGGCCCTCCATTTGGGGTGGGGGGGGTTGAGGGCCACCCCCCGTTGCGGTACATCATGCGCTGCCAATTTAGGGTGGCCCTCAGCCCCCCCTAAAAAGCAGCCTGTGATTTTGTATATTTTTTTTTGTTTACCCAACTTGGCTTGGTGCAGATGGGCCCATTAGTGTGGCTATCTGCCCCCAGGGTGCCCAAACCTTACTGCCCCATCTATTGGGGGTCCTGCCCCACCTTTTGGGGTGCCCTCCCCCGCCCCACCCCCAATGGCTGGGGGACACACCTCATGCAGGCCTCCCTGGGCCTCCTCCAAACGGCTGCGTGAGGTACACCCCACCTCCATTTGGGGTGAGGGGGGAGAGGGCCACCCCAAAAGGTGGGGCAGGACCCCCAATAGATGGGCCAGTAGGGTTTGGGCACCCTGGGGGCAGATAGCCACACTAATGGGCCCATCTGCAGCAAGCAAAGTTGGGTAAACAAAAAACAAAATGCAAAATCACAGGCTGCTTTTTAGGGGGGGCTGAGGGCCACCCTAAATTGGCAGCGCCTGATGTACCGCAACGGGGGGTGACCCTCAACCCCCCCCACCCCAAATGGAGGGCCCCACCTCATGCAACCCTCCCTGGGGGCAGATAGGGGGGGCCCCACCTCATGCATCCCTCCCTGGGGTCAGATGCCCCTTCCTAGGAGCAGATATCTGCCCCCAGGGAGGGTTGCATGAGGTGGGGCCCTCCATTTGGGGTGGGGGGGGTTGAGGGCCACCCCCCGTTGCGGTACATCATGCGCTGCCAATTTAGGGTGCCCCTCAGCCCCCCCTAAAAAGCAGCCTGTGTTTTTGTATATTTTTTTTTGTTTACCCAACTTGGCTTGGTGCAGATGGGCCCATTAGTGTGGCTATCTGCCCCCAGGGTGCCCAAACCTTACTGCCCCATCTATTGGGGGTCCTGCCCCAGCTTTTGGGGTGCCCCCCCCCACCCCACCCCCAATGGCTGGGGGACACACCTCATGCAGGCCTCCCTGGGCCTCCTCCAAACGGCTGCGTGAGGTACACCCCACCTCCATTTGGGGTGAGGGGGGAGAGGGCCACCCCAAAAGGTGGGGCTGGACCCCCAATAGATGGGGCAGTAGGGTTTGGGCACCCTGGGGGCAGATAGCCACACTAATGTGGCCATCTGCACCAAGCAAAGTTGGGTAAACAAAAAAAAAATTACAAAACCACAGGCTGCTTTTTAGGGGGGGCTGAGGGCCACCCTAAATTGGCAGCGCATGATGTACCGCAACGGGGGGTGGCCCTCAACCCCCCCCCACCCCAAATGGAGGGCCCCACCTCATGCAACCCTCCCTGGGGGCAGATAGGGGGGGGCCCACCTCATGCATCCCTCCCTGGGGTCAGATGCCCCTTCCTAGGAGCAGATATCTGCCCCCAGGGAGGGTTGCATGAGGTGGGGCCCTCCATTTGGGGTGGGGGGGGGTTGAGGGCCACCCCCCGTTGCGGTACATCATGCGCTGCCAATTTAGGGTGCCCCTCAGCCCCCCCTAAAAAGCAGCCTGTGTTTTTGTATATTTTTTTTTGTTTACCCAACTTGGCTTGGTGCAGATGGGCCCATTAGTGTGGCTATCTGCCCCCAGGGTGCCCAAACCTTACTGCCCCATCTATTGGGGGTCCTGCCCCAGCTTTTGGGGTGCCCCCCCCCACCCCACCCCCAATGGCTGGGGGACACACCTCATGCAGGCCTCCCTGGGCCTCCTCCAAACGGCTGCGTGAGGTACACCCCACCTCCATTTGGGGTGAGGGGGGAGAGGGCCACCCCAAAAGGTGGGGCTGGACCCCCAATAGATGGGGCAGTAGGGTTTGGGCACCCTGGGGGCAGATAGCCACACTAATGTGGCCATCTGCACCAAGCAAAGTTGGGTAAACAAAAAAAAAATTACAAAACCACAGGCTGCTTTTTAGGGGGGGCTGAGGGCCACCCTAAATTGGCAGCGCATGATGTACCGCAACGGGGGGTGGCCCTCAACCCCCCCCACCCCAAATGGAGGGCCCCACCTCATGCAACCCTCCCTGGGGGCAGATAGGGGGGGGCCCACCTCATGCATCCCTCCCTGGGGTCAGATGCCCCTTCCTAGGAGCAGATATCTGCCCCCAGGGAGGGTTGCATGAGGTGGGGCCCTCCATTTGGGGTGGGGGGGGGGGTTGAGGGCCACCCCCCGTTGCGGTACATCATGCGCTGCCAATTTAGGGTGCCCCTCAGCCCCCCCTAAAAAGCAGCCTGTGTTTTTGTATATTTTTTTTTGTTTACCCAACTTGGCTTGGTGCAGATGGGCCCATTAGTGTGGCTATCTGCCCCCAGGGTGCCCAAACCTTACTGCCCCATCTATTGGGGGTCCTGCCCCACCTTTTGGGGTGCCCTCCCCCGCCCCACCCCCAATGGCTGGGGGACACACCTCATGCAGGCCTCCCTGGGCCTCCTCCAAACGGCTGCGTGAGGTACACCCCACCTCCATTTGGGGTGAGGGGGGAGAGGGCCACCCCAAAAGGTGGGGCTGGACCCCCAATAGATGGGGCAGTAGGGTTTGGGCACCCTGGGGGCAGATAGCCACACTAATGTGGCCATCTGCACCAAGCAAAGTTGGGTAAACAAAAAAAAAATTACAAAACCACAGGCTGCTTTTTAGGGGGGGCTGAGGGCCACCCTAAATTGGCAGCGCATGATGTACCGCAACGGGGGGTGGCCCTCAACCCCCCCCCACCCCAAATGGAGGGCCCCACCTCATGCAACCCTCCCTGGGGGCAGATAGGGGGGGGGCCACCTCATGCATCCCTCCCTGGGGTCAGATGCCCCTTCCTAGGAGCAGATATCTGCCCCCAGGGAGGGTTGCATGAGGTGGGGCCCTCCATTTGGGGTGGGGGGGGGTTGAGGGCCACCCCCCGTTGCGGTACATCATGCGCTGCCAATTTAGGGTGCCCCTCAGCCCCCCCTAAAAAGCAGCCTGTGTTTTTGTATATTTTTTTTTGTTTACCCAACTTGGCTTGGTGCAGATGGGCCCATTAGTGTGGCTATCTGCCCCCAGGGTGCCCAAACCTTACTGCCCCATCTATTGGGGGTCCTGCCCCAGCTTTTGGGGTGCCCCCCCCCACCCCACCCCCAATGGCTGGGGGACACACCTCATGCAGGCCTCCCTGGGCCTCCTCCAAACGGCTGCGTGAGGTACACCCCACCTCCATTTGGGGTGAGGGGGGAGAGGGCCACCCCAAAAGGTGGGGCTGGACCCCCAATAGATGGGGCAGTAGGGTTTGGGCACCCTGGGGGCAGATAGCCACACTAATGTGGCCATCTGCACCAAGCAAAGTTGGGTAAACAAAAAAAAAATTACAAAACCACAGGCTGCTTTTTAGGGGGGGCTGAGGGCCACCCTAAATTGGCAGCGCATGATGTACCGCAACGGGGGGTGGCCCTCAACCCCCCCCCCACCCCAAATGGAGGGCCCCACCTCATGCAACCCTCCCTGGGGGCAGATAGGGGGGGGGCCACCTCATGCATCCCTCCCTGGGGTCAGATGCCCCTTCCTAGGAGCAGATATCTGCCCCCAGGGAGGGTTGCATGAGGTGGGGCCCTCCATTTGGGGTGGGGGGGGTTGAGGGCCACCCCCCGTTGCGGTACATCATGCGCTGCCAATTTAGGGTGCCCCTCAGCCCCCCCTAAAAAGCAGCCAGTGTTTTTGTATATTTTTCTTTGTTTACCCAACTTGGCTTGGTGCAGATGGGCCCATTAGTGTGGCTATCTGCCCCCAGGGTGCCCAAACCTTACTGCCCCATCTATTGGGGGTCCTGCCCCAGCTTTTGGGGTGCCCCCCCCCACCCCACCCCCAATGGCTGGGGGACACACCTCATGCAGGCCTCCCTGGGCCTCCTCCAAACGGCTGCGTGAGGTACACCCCACCTCCATTTGGGGTGAGGGGGGAGAGGGCCACCCCAAAAGGTGGGGCTGGACCCCCAATAGATGGGGCAGTAGGGTTTGGGCACCCTGGGGGCAGATAGCCACACTAATGTGGCCATCTGCACCAAGCAAAGTTGGGTAAACAAAAAAAAAATTACAAAACCACAGGCTGCTTTTTAGGGGGGGCTGAGGGCCACCCTAAATTGGCAGCGCATGATGTACCGCAACGGGGGGTGGCCCTCAACCCCCCCCCACCCCAAATGGAGGGCCCCACCTCATGCAACCCTCCCTGGGGGCAGATAGGGGGGGGCCACCTCATGCATCCCTCCCTGGGGTCAGATGCCCCTTCCTAGGAGCAGATATCTGCCCCCAGGGAGGGTTGCATGAGGTGGGGCCCTCCATTTGGGGTGGGGGGGGGTTGAGGGCCACCCCCCGTTGCGGTACATCATGCGCTGCCAATTTAGGGTGCCCCTCAGCCCCCCCTAAAAAGCAGCCTGTGTTTTTGTATATTTTTTTTTGTTTACCCAACTTGGCTTGGTGCAGATGGGCCCATTAGTGTGGCTATCTGCCCCCAGGGTGCCCAAACCTTACTGCCCCATCTATTGGGGGTCCTGCCCCAGCTTTTGGGGTGCCCCCCCCCCACCCCACCCCCAATGGCTGGGGGACACACCTCATGCAGGCCTCCCTGGGCCTCCTCCAAACGGCTGCGTGAGGTACACCCCACCTCCATTTGGGGTGAGGGGGGAGAGGGCCACCCCAAAAGGTGGGGCTGGACCCCCAATAGATGGGGCAGTAGGGTTTGGGCACCCTGGGGGCAGATAGCCACACTAATGTGGCCATCTGCACCAAGCAAAGTTGGGTAAACAAAAAAAAAATTACAAAACCACAGGCTGCTTTTTAGGGGGGGCTGAGGGCCACCCTAAATTGGCAGCGCATGATGTACCGCAACGGGGGGTGGCCCTCAACCCCCCCCCACCCCAAATGGAGGGCCCCACCTCATGCAACCCTCCCTGGGGGCAGATAGGGGGGGGGCCACCTCATGCATCCCTCCCTGGGGTCAGATGCCCCTTCCTAGGAGCAGATATCTGCCCCCAGGGAGGGTTGCATGAGGTGGGGCCCTCCATTTGGGGTGGGGGGGGGTTGAGGGCCACCCCCCGTTGCGGTACATCATGCGCTGCCAATTTAGGGTGCCCCTCAGCCCCCCCTAAAAAGCAGCCTGTGTTTTTGTATATTTTTTTTTGTTTACCCAACTTGGCTTGGTGCAGATGGGCCCATTAGTGTGGCTATCTGCCCCCAGGGTGCCCAAACCTTACTGCCCCATCTATTGGGGGTCCTGCCCCAGCTTTTGGGGTGCCCCCCCCCACCCCACCCCCAATGGCTGGGGGACACACCTCATGCAGGCCTCCCTGGGCCTCCTCCAAACGGCTGCGTGAGGTACACCCCACCTCCATTTGGGGTGAGGGGGGAGAGGGCCACCCCAAAAGGTGGGGCTGGACCCCCAATAGATGGGGCAGTAGGGTTTGGGCACCCTGGGGGCAGATAGCCACACTAATGTGGCCATCTGCACCAAGCAAAGTTGGGTAAACAAAAAAAAAATTACAAAACCACAGGCTGCTTTTTAGGGGGGGCTGAGGGCCACCCTAAATTGGCAGCGCATGATGTACCGCAACGGGGGGTGGCCCTCAACCCCCCCCACCCCAAATGGAGGGCCCCACCTCATGCAACCCTCCCTGGGGGCAGATAGGGGGGGCCCCACCTCATGCATCCCTCCCTGGGGTCAGATGGCCCTCCCTAGGAACAGATATCTGCCCCCAGGGAGGGTTACAAGGGGTGCCCCCTTTCTACTTTGGTTGGGGGGGCACCCGCCCCTATGGGGGGACACCCCCTCCCTTTCATTCAGTAAAAAATCCATGGTGGCTAGTGGCCCCCACCCCTTCCCCCAACCCTGTTTCCCATCATTTCATTTTTGTTTTTTATTTTACATTCCCTTGGGGCAGATGGTCAGCCATCTGCCCCAGGGTTCACATACACGTGCCCCCATGCTTTGGGGTCGGGAGGGGGGAGAGGGCTGCTTACTTGAAGCAGCCCCCTTCCCACCCCCCACCTCACAAAGAGATCCATGGTGGTCTAGTGGGTTGCTGGTCACGGATCGAGCGCTCTGCGCCGATCCGTGACCAGCAATGCCTCATATGTGGTGTCCTTGGAAAGGGGAGAAAGTCCCCTTTCCAGGGACACCACTTTCTGTTCAATCCCTGGTGGCCTAGTGGGCCCCAGGACCCCAAACCCCCTCCCACCTCCCCCCATCCCTCAGATTATTATTATTTTTTTTAGATATATTTCCCTGGGGGCAGATGGCCAGCCATCTGCCCCCAGGGTACATTTTCATGTGTCCCCATGCTTTGGGGGCCGGGGGGGGGGGGAGAGGGCTGCTTACCTGAAGCAGCCCCCCTCCCCCCCAACTCGCAAACAGATCCATGGTGGTTCAGTGGGTTGCTGGTCACGGATCGGCGCTCTGCGCTGATCCGTGACCAGCAATGCGGCATATGAGTGGTGTCCCTGGAAAGGGGAGAAAGTCCCCTTTCCAGGGACACCACTTTTAGGTCAATCGCTGGTGGCCCAGTGGGCCCCAGGGCCCAAAACCCCCTCCCACCTCCCTCCTTCCCTCGATTTTTTTTTTTTTTTTTTTTTTTCCCCCCCACCCCCGGGGGCAGTGATCATCTGCCCCCAGGGGTCCCTGGCGCTGTGGCCCCATGCTTTGGGGCCACGGGGGAAGGGGGCCGCTTACCTAGTAAGCAGCCCCCCCTCCCCCACGCGTCACAAAAGGATCTTCGTTTGATCCGTGACGTTGCTGCCCGCGGATCGAGGCGCCCTGCGCCCGATCCGCGGGCAGCAAAGTCACACAATGGGTACCGTTGGAAAGGGGAGAATCTCCCCTTTCCAACGGTACCCGCCTCGATCTCCGGCTTGAAATACAGCCGGAGATCGAGGCGGAACAAGAAGGGCACTCACCTTCTCTCTCCAACGCAGCAGCCGAAAATGGCTGCTGCGTTGGAAATACTTTCCGTTTCACGCCGACGTGCGTAACGCACGTCGGCGTGAAACTGAAGGAAATCCAACCCCCGGGCAGTGAGGGGGGACCTCCCCCTCGCATAGCCCGGGGGTTGGATTACAGTTTTGAGCGATCCCTGCTTTGCAGGGATCGCTCAAAACAAGGTGCCAAAAAGGACGAGCTATCTCGTCCTTGGCACTGCGTGTGCACTTCCAAGGACGAGATACCTCGTCCTTGGCACTTAAAGGGTTAAAGGCGGACTTGATAGCGAGAAGTTCCTTATCAGTAATAGTGTAATTGATTTCAGGAGGCGAGAATTTGCAGGACCAAAATGCCATGGGATGCAACTGATTGGTTACTGGGTCCTTTTGTGATAGAACTGCCCCCATGGTAAGGCTCGAAGCATCAGTTTCAACGATGTAGGGGAGTTCTGGGCGAGGATGTTTTAAGATCGGTGCAGAGATAAATCTAGTCTTCAAATCCTGGAAAGCTTGTTCCGCCTCGGTAGACCATTCAAAACGTTTGTTTTTCTTTAACAAGGCAGTGATGGGCTGGACTATTCGAGAGAATTCGGGGATAAACCTGCGGTAAAAGTTAGCGAAGCCTAACATGCTTTGAACACCTTTTACGGAGGATGGCGATGGCCATTTGAGAATTGCATCGACCTTCTTTGAATCCATACGCACTCCGCTAGGTGATCATATGAATCCCAAGAATTCAACTTCAGTCACGTTGAAAACACATTTTTCCAACTTAGCGAAAAGTTTGTGTTGCCGCAAACTCTCGAGGACCATTTTCACGTGTTTCCGATGTTCAGTTTCTGATGAAGAATAAACGAGGATGTCGTCAATGTAAACAACAACACACACATCTATGAGCTCTCTGAGGACATCGTTCATAAAATATTGAAAGGCGGCCGGGGCATTGCAAAGTCCGAAGGGCATGACCTGATATTCAAATAGCCCATACTTGGTGCGGAAGGCCGTCTTCCATTCATCGCCCTCTTTTACTCGTACCAAGTGGTAGGCTCTTCTAAGATCCATCTTTTTATATATGCATGCTTTTCTGACTTGGTACAGGAGTTCAGGGATCAAAGGTAACGGATATCTATTTTTAACGGTGATCTGGTTCAGGACGCGATAATCTATACAAGTTCTAAGGTCCCCTTCTTTTTTTGGAACGAAGAATAAAGCTGAGGAAGCAGGGGACTTGGAAGGACGAATAAACCTGTTCGCTAGGTATTGATCCAGGTATTGTCGGAGGTGAAGATTCTCAGGCTCGGTGAGGGCATAAATTCTACTACAAGGAGGAGTAGATCCAGGTATCAGGTCTATCTGGCAGTCATAAGACCTATGAGGAGGTAGAGAGTTAGCCTGATCCTTCCGGAAAACATCTTGGAATTCTAGGTATTCAGGAGGTAACTGGGGAGCCTCCGAGGAAATTGCTGCCAGTGCAACACTAGGTCGAGGGTGACAAGTAGAGACACATTCTGGAAACTGAACCGTTCTTGCTCGCCAATCGATCTGAGGATTGTGCTTCTCTAACCAAGGAATTCCTAGAATAATCTGGAACTGAGGGGCCTTGATCACATCGAACACGATCTTCTCATGGTGTCCATCTTGACTTACTAGCGTCACTTCTTGGGTGGTATGCGTTACTGGTCCGGAGGCTATCTCCGTACCATCCACCGTAGTAATGACGTCCTTTACAGCCTTTGGACAAAGAGTCAGATTCATCCTCAAAACCATTTCATGATCCACATAATTGCCGATGGCACCGCTGTCGACGTAAGCTTCAATCGCATGTAATCGATCCGGATGTTCAGGGCTAATGAGGACCATAGGTATCATGAAATGCGAGGTCACGGAACTGGTTTTAACGCTCGGCAAGAGGACCTCTATTCTTGTCGGGCGAGGTTGTTTCCCTGCTCAGAGTTTGTGACCCTGGTAACTGCAGCTCCTACTGCCTTCTTGGCTGGTTTCACCGGACAGTCTCGAAGAAAGTGCCCCGAGTTTCCGCAATAGAGGCATAATTGCAGCTGTTTTCTCCTTTCCCGCTCCTTTTGTGTTAGTGGTCCTTTCAGGCCCCCTATTTGCATGGGTTCCCCGGAGTCTATTCCTTTGGTAGGAGTTGGTGGTTTGGAAAATACTCGAGCATCAAACTTGGAACGATCGGCCTTCCTGTTCTGCAGTCTGTGGTCAATTTGAACGACTAAGTCAATATAGTCCGAACAGTCTTGCGGGGGATTCACTACTTGGGCTAACACATCTTTGAGCTCTCCACGTAGACCTCTATAAAACAGCGTAATCCTTTTGTCCTCAGGCCATCGAGTTTCCACTATCAGTCTGTTGAAAGACGCAATATAAGCCAAAAGGTCTTGATTACCCTGTCGCAATGAAAGGAGCTCATTGTCCAAGGCCTGCCCCAGTGAATGTCTTGCAAACAGTTTTTCCATACTGAGCTGAAAAGCTTGAAAATCATGGAGAACCGGATCATCTTGATTAACTAGAGGGATCGACCAGTCTGCCGCATTGCCACTAAGGTACGAAAGCACGAAAGCTACCTTAGCTTGATCAGTTGGAAAGGCTGCTGGCCGGCATAAGAAGTGCAACCGGCACTGATTAATAAATACTGCAAACCTCTTTGGGTCACCAGAAAATCGTTCGGGCGGAGCCAGAGGTACATTCCCAGGTAGGTTGATCTGCACTGGGTTCGTAGAGGATGTTGAAGGAAGATTTGCCCCTGATGCGGGTAACGGAGTTTGTCCGGCTTGTGACTGTAGCAATTGTCTAGCGAGATCGTCTGTTCGCTCCTTGGAAATAATCAGTTCCCTTCTTAGAGCATTCGTTTCCTGACGGGCTGCATGCACTTTTGCTCTTAGTTCCCCAAGTAACTGGGCTAGCTGATCGGTATCCGAGGTTTCCATAGCGCCTGGGTGGGAGTTTTGCGGTAGGCTTTGCGTTCTGTAGCGCTCACCTGATTCCCGCAGAGGCGCCAGTCTTGACTGGGTGAATGCCGTATCTTCAAAGGTGATGTGTAACACACGGTTGGCTCTTTGGGCTGGACCTCTGTGCACTGTATGTCTGACTCGAAGAGTAAGATGTCTTAGGTAAGTGAACGCCGAGCTCTCCATCTGCCTCGGGGCAGGGTGCCGTAACCAGTTTCTTCACTGGATAAGGGTGCAGGCCTCTTGACCTCAGAGGACTGCTGTCCGTCGTTAACTGCACGAACGGTAAGTTCTGGGCACTTCAAATGTCTTAAAAGTCTTTTGTAATGATATCTCTTGTTTTACAGGGTTCCGGCGATGGCGGATGGCGGGCTGATGAGAGTTGAGGATCGAACCCGTGTGAGGAATAGAAGCGCCTGGAAGCACGTAAGTAAGCACTTGTAGCCTGCTTCACGATGCGCACTAACTGTCCCTTTTATCTTGCAGGTACAAGTTCGGAGCTTTAGAGAAGCTGAAGGGTGCTGTAACACCCACTGGATTCGGCGTGGGAAGGAGTAATGGCACGTGAGTAATAAAGTTGCCCAATGTCTTTAAACGCACCTTCTTTTGTCTTTCAGATGCGGGATGCAGCGCCGAAGGCCTCCGGAGCGTGCGAAGAGCTGGTAAGCTTTTGTCTTTCAGATGCCGGAATGCAGTGCGAAGACCTCCGGAGCATGCGAAGAGTAGGTAAGCCTTTGTCTTTCAGATGCCGGAATGCAGCGCGAGGCGTTGGTGACAGCCGATGGACCAGGTAAGAGATGCGCTGCCACTGAAGACCGTAGTGCTAACCTGTTCTTTCTTTGTCTTTACAGGTGCTGCTGAAGACTGGATTCCAGGATGGTAAGCCTTTGTTCCCTTAGGCCCAGGATCAGAAGCAGAAGACACGATGAGCGTTCTGCTGCAGAGAATGCAGAATAACGCAAAGCAAGATTCATCCATCGTGTGTGGTTTAAATAGCCTCCTGTAGTGCTTAGGTGTCTCCTTCCACAGCCACGCCTAGGTAAGAAAAGAGTTCCTGCTTTCCAGAAGAGTTCCAGTGTTCTGAACCTAGGGAGTGGCTCCTGCCCCACCCAACAGGAAAAGTAGTCCCAAACAGAAGAGGATCAGGGGTTCAACTGGCAGGTAAGTAAGCAGCATGGTCTGCTGCAGGTAAGTCCACCCAAGCATTATGAGCCCGGCGCTTCCAGCGCTGGGACTGGGCATCTTTATGAGCCTGGTGCCACTGGCGCCAGGACAGGGTCCAAAAGGTCCCAATTGGGACTGGCTGGCACTCGGAACCGGGGTTATGGGTCTGCTTCCAAGGGAGTCAGGCAAGTCCTGATCCTTTGGAAGCAGGGATCATGACAGACACCCAGGCAGTAGGGCCTTCTGCAGGTTCAATTATGTCTGCTTCTAGGAGTTTGATCAGTTTGTTTTCTACCTGATTCTGGATGTTAATAGGAATTCCTCGGTAGTGCTGTGCTACGGGCGTATTGTTGTTGTCGATGTGTAGTTCAATTTGTCTGTCTTTCAATTTTCCCAGTCCTTTGAATAGTGCAGGGAAGACTTGGTCAATACTTGCAGTGGGATCCAGATGTTTGTGCACCATGAGTCTGTACATAACATGGATTAGCCCCATGTCGATGGAAGCTTTGTAGCTGAGAATGCATCCGCAGTCTGTGGTGGCTTCTAGGACGTGCATGGGTATCTCTTTTGTGTGATCTTTGTATCTGCACGAGGCCGTGAAGAAACCTTTGCAAGCTAGTGGTGTTTTGGAGCCGTACAGAAAAATGAGTGCACTGGCCGGTTGCAGGCGTGGTGCATTTGGTATGTTATTATATACTTCCTCGCTAATCACGTTGACCGTGGCCCCCATGTCCACCAGAAATTCGGCAGCCACCTTGTTGACTTGTATTATGAGCGTGGACTATTCTCTTCGCTGTTGGGTTCCCTAGTGCGTATAGGTAGCCCTTCACCCGTGTTCTCCCTTCTGTGGTTTTTTTTCGTTCCTGGGGTTGTCTTCTGAAGAGGCACTAGAAGCACTGTCTGATTGAGATTGTTCCACCAAGCACCTGATGTATCTCCAAGGGCACCTCCTCTGCCTGGAGGATGAGGGCCTGTTGTCTCTCCATTCCTGTGACGGCCTTGGCTGTCTTCGGTCCGAGGGCTCTTCACGATTCCTGCGCGTGTCGAGTCGTTCTGGTGGTATGAGTCACAACTAGGGCTTGGATGTCTCGGCTCTCTTTGTGGCGTGGAACGCCTTTTCCTTCCATTTCCCCGCATTTTGCTGTGATATATGAAACAGATTGCCTATAGTGGTTTTCTCCTCCACAGGCAGAACAAGTTTGGCCCATGGCGGGGCATATACCTTCATGTGGGTATTCATGCCCGCAACGGTAGCAGAATGGATCTGTGTTTCCTTTTGGGGTGTTGTCAAGTTTGTGTAGACTCTCATGCTTTCCGTGGGTGATGGTGATGCCATCGAGACCTTCCACTTGTGCTGTCAGCGCCGCATCTGATCGGGCCAGGCGTAGGATCTCTTTGAGGTTTTGTGGCTTTTGCAGTAGCCGTTTCCTGAATTCACCACTTTCACACCCTACTATAATTTGTGAACGAAATGCCTCCTCGTTTGAATACTTGTTATAGTCACAGTGTTTCATTTTAACTCATTCTCATTACGAAAGCGTCTATTGTCCCGCCTTTCAATTGTTTTGTGGTGTGGAAGATGTGCCTTTCATAGTCCACATTTGTGTGCGGAGTGAAATAGTCGGTGAGGGTCGCTTTTAGGTTAGTGTAGGTGTCTATGTTCCCTTCGGGGAGTTCATCTAGAATGTCTCTCACATTGGACCCTATGGCATGAGTGAGTAAGCTGTGTTTTCTTTCATCCTCCAAGGGGCCTACTGCTTTGAGGCACACTTCAAAGTCCCTTAACCATTTCTTCCACCTTGGCCCCACTGTACTGGTGTCACTGAGATCAAAGTTGGGGGGCAGCTGTGATATGAGGCTGTCCGTCATGCTTGTGCGCGCTACTCGGGCAGGTGTTAATTGTACAGTTAATGATTCCTCCCCCGAGTCATCCAGCATGACAAGTGCTTCTAAAGCGTGCACTTACTGTTTGTGGTTGATGGGTAGTAGGTGGCAGCAGCTATGTCTCCTCTCTGTGTCTGGCCCTTGTTGTTCCTTGGACGTGAAGTCTGCTGCTCTTCACTTTGTTGTGCTCACTCTGCACCCTTGAAATGACGGTGTGGGCGTGTTCTGAACTCACTCTTCTCGTTGGTGTGGGTGGGAGAGCGGGAGAGCTTGAAGCTGCCTTGCTCCACCCCACTCTTGTTGCTGCCTGTTTGCAGGAGGAACTAGAGGATTTATGGCCTTAGAACGTGGGGAGCCGATGCGCTCCACCCACATGTGCTGCTGCCTTTGGTCGGACGAATCCGGCGGATTTCTTTTTTTTTTTGTACGTAGGGAGCCGATGCGCTCTTCCCACGTGTGCTGCCGCCTGTGGCAGGTACTTCCTTTCGATCGTGGGGAGCCGATGCGCTCCACCCACGTATGGAGCTGCTTTTGGCGTAAAACTTTTTCCAAGTGTGGGGAGCCGATGCGCTCCACCCACACGCGTTTCCGCTGTTGGCGGGACAAAACCCACCTTGGTCGTGGGGAGCCAATGCGCTCCACCCACCGGTTTTCCTTCATTGTGCAGGCACTTTGTCCAGAGCGCGGGGAGCTGCCTTGCTCCACCCACGGGGCTTATGCCGTCGGCAGGACTAGCCCGCCCAGAACACAGGGAGCCGACACGCTCCACCTGCGGATTCCTTCGTTGCCATTGGCGGGTACTTGCAGTACCTCGCCCGGATTCCTGATGGGGTTTTGTCAGCTGGTGGGGAGCCTTCTCACTCCCACCCACCATACCTCTCTGTTGCGCCTCCACAGGGCCGTGGCCTGCAGCTCCAGATGACACTCGGGGTGCCTCGAGCGCGGGGCACCGGAAGATAGCTGGTGTGATGGTGAATTCATTCCGCCTCGTCGCCAGTGTAAAGAGGTGGAGGTCTATGCCGCCCTCCGGCCATTTGTCAGTAATACCACACACAATGTGGGGCAGATGCAGAAGACTCGTTCAACACATCTTTATTTTATAACATCTTCTCAGGAACTGCCTGAGCCTTCCTCTTCCTGTCCCTCCCCTTCCCATTGACCCATGTTCCTCTCCACGTGACAAGGGAGTTAGTGACGACACCACAACATTTGTCACAATCCCGCTCATCTAGAGGGGGGGGAGAAATAATTTCTCGTGCTTCACGCACAATTAATTCCTGAGCGAGATCAAAAGCATGGGCAGGACTGTTATGCAGTTCCGCCTGTACAAAAGTCTAGCACTCTGGCCGTTCCAAAGTATTTGAAGTCAGCGGGCTGCCAAGTAGCCCAAGAGCGTTACATGGAGAGTCCAAGGAGGTTAAGATTGGATCCAAGTCAGAGTTCATTATGTTATCATCCAAAGGTGGAGGTTCCTCCATTTCATGGCACCTCAGGCCCTCATTTGCCTTACTAGGTTGCAGAGTAGAATAATTCTGTTCTTTAGATGGTTTGGTAGCGACCTTCAAAATAGTTGTTTCTTGTGGAGCCTGTTGGGGAGGAGTACCAAGTGCTCACGATCGGGCTGCATCCACGCATGGGTCATGATTCGGCAATTGTCCTTGCCAAAAGTAAAAGTATCTAGGGGTATTGGGGGCATGCAGGCTCCATGTCCATCTGGCAATCAAAATCCGTTGTATCTGCTGTAGTAAATAATGGAGGAAGGGACGCGGGGTTGGGAACACAGAAATGAGGAGGGAACAGTTATTAGTGTGTGAATGTTGGACAGGGGGAGTAGGGGTTAAGGACAGTGAAATGTTGAAAGACACAATTCTGGTGCTTTTCTTAACCATAAGGTGGGGTGCCTCACCTCTAGGATGGTGTAATGTGGGTGGCTGTAGGCATGATGGATTGGGGTCATTTTCCCCCTCATGCTATTGCTTACAACTTCGTAGAGTGTGACCTTCTTCCATGCTAGAGGTTACTCAGAGTTTCTGGGTCGCTTTGGTCTTCCAGACTGTGCGGACAGGGCAGACTACAAGAAACTCTGCGTGAAACTCTGCAGCCGCTCCATGGCAAACACGGGGTTTAAAAAGCAGCTCCTCCTCCTCGATATGCAGGGAAAACAGACTAGCAGAATGAGGTGCAGATGCAGACTGCACAAAACTCTGCGTGAAACTCTGCCACCGCTTCCTGGCAAAAACAGGGTTTAAAAAGCAGCTCTTCCACCTTGATAGGCAGGAAAAAAAACAGCTCAATGAGTTGTAGACGCAGAATGTGATATGACAATATATTAATAAGAATCCAATTCATTTAAGATACACCTGCAAAATTCATGAAACTAGACCATATCGAATATTAAATTACAGTTATTTCCAGCCATGAAATCTACCCATTAATCATCAATCCTTTTATCTGTTTATGCCCAAGAGTATTTTTTCATAAATTGGTGGTGTATAACTTCCAAACTGTTACAATACATCAGCAAATGCTTGATGGTCTCAAGCACACAATCACCACGCAATCTAAAGCCCCCCTTGAAGACCTACTCAAGCCCCTTTGTACGCTTATGATTCAAGAGTATCCACTAGATTGAATTTGACATAAATATAACGTCGTCCTACAATGTAACCATGAGGATAAGCCTCAATGTATTTAGGGCGATTCGGTCTTGCAATATAATAATCCCAAAGGATCCCACTATTAACCTTAGTGGATAACCAGCAACCTGCTCCACATCGTAACTGTTTAGGACATTTTCAGTCGCCCCTGTAAGGATTTGTGAGGTAAATCCAATGGAAGAAGACCCACCACTGGTATCCAGTGATTGATGACTGATTTTATGCCTTCACCCTTAATACATAGGGATTGCCCTGCAATGCTCCTTCGCCTCCATACAATAACCTGATGCCAAATAATAATATTCCTTTATCTAAAACAGTTTCTAGACTGATCATATTAAATCCCAAATATATATAAACATATATTCTATTGGGAGAGTAGTCAGGAGCCTGAGTAATTTTTTTCAAATATTTACCTTCAATGGCTTTTTTCAAAATAAATCTGTATCGCATGCCCCAGATTGACACTCCATACAACATTAAAGACATAACCTTGGATTGATACATTGTCAGTGAACTTTGAAGTGAGAGACCACTGCTTTTAAAGCAAATGTATTCAAGGCACTAATGTGCTGTTTAACCTTGTTGCTCACATATTCCCAGTGGTCACTCTACTTCAATGATTCATCAAATAAGACTCCCAGATATTTAGTTATCTGCTCACTCCTGTTATTATTAATCTCCCAACAATATCTCTTCATGATAGTATTCCTGGGTCTAAAACCCATAATCTTTGATTTATCAACCTTTATTAAACCATTTAGTTCAGAGTACACCCCCTAATGCTTCAAGTTTGAGTTGTAGTTCCTTTGAAATTTAGTCTAAGATCAGAAGGTCATCTGCGTATCCGAGCCAAGATGCCGCAAATCTACCAAATGTTATGGAATCCGTACCAGGTAACGTCAAAACCTCTTTCATTTCAGCCATGTATAGATTAAACAATATAGGCGCAAGGATGCAGCCCTGTTTGACACCCCTGGTTGTGTTTATCCAAATAGCTGAACTACCAGTAGCATTAAGCCTAATTCTGACTCGAGTATCGGAATATAGCATGATGATCATGGATAGAAGACCTTGTGAAACATCCCAAGCAACTAGTTGTTCCCCATGGCCGGTGACGAAGGATGGTCTCAAATGCTGCACTATAATCACTATAGGCAACATAAACCGGCAGCTCTCTCACCTTCCAGGAATATTCAATCAGGGATACAAACAAATACAAATTGTTGCACACAAACCTTTCGTGAAGCCAGTTTGGTTTTGAGGGATAATTCCATTCGGGCCACTCTAGACAGTGAGTTCATAAAGCAAAACCTAGGCAAATATCTTGGCTGGAATATCCAGCATAGCCAGAAGAGGACAATTGGAGGGAACATCCTTGCATCCTTTTGTATGCATTATGTGAGAAAACAAAAGGTGGCTCGCCTACTAGTCCCCAGGGATCTCTCTCTCAGGTGGCCAGGCCATGGTCATCGCCTTTGGATCCAGATCCGGTGGTGTACCAATGTGGGAGGATCACCTAGGTGAGGGGTCTTCGGGGAGTGGACGTGAGGCAACCAATGGTGAGACTCAGGATTCCCCCCTTTCCCGTACCCAATCCTATGTTATCCAATGTTCTTTTGTCCCAACTCTCCCCCCCTTTCTACATAAACATTGGGCTGAGGAAAAGGTTGACTGAGAGTAATGAGGCTAACCCTTACATATCTCATTGGACATGTCCCGCTAATAGGGTCAGGCAAAGTCAGGCACTTGAATTTAATCACATACATTTAATACCCATTAGCTCTCCCCACACGGATAAAAGGCAGAACATAGAGACACACTCTGAGCAAGGTGAAACACGAGAAGGAGCAGAACCTCCCGGGCGAAGGCAAACCTACTGGAGCAGAGCGACCGACAGAGGGACAAGAGCAAAGGGTAGAGAAACTCAGGAGACCCCTGCAGGAGGTTGATGCCTCTGAAGATGCCGTATAAAGATACACGGAGAAGGCCAAATCCTAGACAAGAAGACTGCATTTTGTTTCAAGGACTGAAGCGACCCTCCCGGGTGAACAACAGAGTTGGTGAGGCAAGGCCAAGCCTGTGGTATTAACCTTGACTCATAAATTAAAATCGCAAAGAAAAGAAAGAATGCACACAGTTGGTGAGTTGGCGAGTGACATGAAAGGCCAGTGTGTGTTAAGGAAACATTGAAGTTGCAACATTATATCTCACAATTGAAGTCTGCACGCGTGTGGATGAGACATGAAGGAAAGCAGACCTGTGGTGAACTTTAAATTACTGATAACTGTGAAGCCAGTAGAGTAGCAGAGTGGTACGGTGAAAGGAAGTAGCCCACTGGAAAGTCTCTGTGAAATATGTGATATCTTGTTATAAAGCAGCTGGGTGTACGCACTGTGAAACACACAATGGTCAAGATTAACCCCGGCAAAAGGGGAAGTTAAAAGG
This sequence comes from Ambystoma mexicanum, assembly GCF_040938575.1. Taxonomy (NCBI): domain Eukaryota; kingdom Metazoa; phylum Chordata; class Amphibia; order Caudata; family Ambystomatidae; genus Ambystoma; species Ambystoma mexicanum. Next base: position 36,921,248 of record NC_090935.1, on the reverse strand, counting down.
TGATTACTTTAAGATAAATATTTCTGTGAACATTTGTGCTTATGGCGCTCAACTACCAAGACCAAGAGACACTAGAGCAAATAACACAAGAGTGTGAGCTGAAATGAAAGTTGAAGTGGTCCTGCGGAGGTTTATGGAAAAGCCTTTCACATTCAAAAGTCTTCAACATCAGTGAAAGGTCCGAGCCAGACACTGGGAGACCTGGAACATGAAATAAGTTAGGGGAAGGGAACCCCTTCCGAATGTGAATAAAGCTTGGGGGAAGGGAACCCCTGCACGTGCTCTGATGCGAGATCCAAGCCCGGCTGAGGGAGAACTGCATGGAATCAGGTACTTGTTGATTGAGAGGTCCGAGCCCGGCTAAGGCAGATCTGTGTTGAATCAGGTACTTGTTGATTGAGTGGTCTGAGCCCGGCTGAGGGAGACCTATATGAACTGTTACAGCTTTGTTGAACTGTGGAAGAACTTTTTGTTAACTGGAATAAGTAACTTTAACATGGAAGGCCAAGCGGGCCTCGACCCACGTTTTGAACTGCCTTGTTTTTGAAAACCTGAGCCAGAGTGTGCCATACTGTTATGGGGGCCGCCTTACTCCATGCTGTTCAACGCGGGGAGGGAGCTGAAACAGGCATCTTGATTCCTTGTGTTATAACACTGATTTTACTTTGCCTACATATTCCCTTCTGCACACTTTTCCTATAAGAAATAGGGCTGGCATTAGGTTTGTTATTATAGGCCATTTTGATTTGACAAAGACTGACTAAGACTCTGTTTTCTTTATTATTTGATGGTAGAGACTACTACCATCCTAGCTATAGTGGGAGTTTTTCTAACCCTAAAAATTGAATAAAGTTTTTGAAACTCATACCTCTTGTGTCAGTGTCATACTAGTGATACCATGCCTCCCTTACAACTGGTATAATGTTGCTGTCCCTCCAAGATACCGGAATTTGATTTATACAGCTGTTACACCTGAATAAATCATGGAGGGCTGCTGTCCAGAGTAAAGGATTCATTTTCCACCGAGCGTTGCATGTGCCATCCAGTCCTGCAGCACGAGAGCTATTCAATTTCTTTACAGTAGTTTCTAGTTCCATGATGGGGATCTTGTAGTCCCATTTTGCATCCAGCATACCGGTAGGCAAACTAACATATGGACAACTACCTAGGGTGTTAGTAATATACTCTTCCCATGCACCTCTGTGTACAGCAGAAATTATAAGGGTCCCACCTGTTCTGGAATTCATGATGCCCCAAATTCACCTAGATGGGCATCATGCCAGCCAAATTTCTCTTTCTTTCTTTTTCCGGTACTTAACCAGCCAGGTACAGAACTCCCTCAACCTATTAATAATCAATGTGTCGACATCATATAAACAGAGGCTTCACCCCGTTCCTCTGAGTGTTGACCTATATTCTTTATATCTGTCCTCATGTTACATTTCTCACCTTGTATTACCCAATTATAAGGATCTCTACAAGAACAGAATGGTGTGCAAAGGCATTTTCCTACACACATGCACCTTCTTATTTCATTTAAGACATTTTCAAATAGTGCCATCCTACTAGTCGGGATTGATATTGCATATGCGGTTTGCATGTAGGAACATTCCAAAATAATTTATAGACATTTTATTAGCTCTCATTAGCTTAGACAGGTTTCACTTAATGCAATTATGGCCATTATTTAAATCAATCACACCGGTAATATCTTTTTTTTTTTTTAAAACACTTTATTAAGTTTGCAATAAACAACAACTACCAATAAAGTAAACAATGTCTCACAGTAAAGCGTCACAACTTAATTTACAGAACAATATGAGCATCATACATCTTCAATCTGTCATAATAGCTTTATTCTGCGAAACATAACAGCAAACTGACAAATATACACAGAACAACACAAGAGACAACACAAGTGGGCGAAGAGAGAAAAAAAAAAATCTAATAGTTTGTCAGTCATCATTATATCTAAAAGTGTACACAAGGGAAATTGGTCACTTTCCTCTCGTATAGAAACAGACATATCAATTACAAGCTTCAGGGCTGCACGATTAACAAACATATAACCTATGGCGGAGGAGTGACCATGAATAACTCTCGTATATCCCATCTACTTATCCCCCGCACAGAATCCATTCAGCATAGTGAAGCCATTGAGGGTAAAGGGATTCGGCCAAGAAATACCCTTTTTATCCCCTATAGACTTCTCTGTCACCATGGGCAACAACTCCATATCATAATTACCCATAAAAAGGGGACCTGGGCGTTGATATCGCTGCCTGTTAGAATTGGGATGCAAATGCTGTAAGAATGAAGGATATCTTCTACATTCTTCTTATTTCCCTTACGTTAGGCCATGCCCGGTGGGTCATACACATTCATGATTAATATGCTCTGACCTGTTTTTCCATAACCCTTTATGTGCCCCGCAAGGATGGTCTCTGTGCTTCCATGATGTTTCTTGAGACTCCAAGTGTTGTCGATAGAGGAAGACTGAGGGCAGGTCTTTCTATCACCTTTCACAGCATTGGAACAAATGGAGATACAACCATGTAGATCGAAAGGTTCAACATTCCACATTTCCTGCAGCGTAATCAGTGGGAATGAGTGCTCCCCCCACATGCCTCGCATCAGTATACTGTGAATGGCTCCGGGTATTCCAGCAGCAGATAGAAAACATAGCATAGGGCTGTTTTTTGAAAAATGCACCTAGAAGACTTTCGGCAGCCATTTTCTTCACCATTCAATAATGTATGTTCAAAACCCACTCGCCCAGTATTTTGTCTATTGTCCACCTCACATCTGTGATCCAGTCTAGCCTCACACACAACCTCCAAGTATCAACCACTTGTCTCCGATTGTGCTGATCACTGTATTTTACCATAGGAATAGAAACAACACGACCCTCACATCCCTTCTTAAGCAGATTGCTTTCCCGCAGTAGAACATGATCCAATAATTCATCAGGCTGAAACACAACGTTAGTTGAAACCTTTTCCCCCGATTCTACTTGATCCACTAACTTTATATCACTACTCTTAATTTTTTTTTTAATTTTTTTTTTGTTTGTTACAGTTGGAAAACCAACTTTTCAAATATCAAAATTTAAGCACACAATACAACAATATAATGCCAAACATACACAATCACAAAATATGGCTACATTATAATAATAAAATGTGATTTGCTTTCACTCATGGACTTCTTAATACTGATGGATGAGAGATGAAAGATAAAAAATGACAGAGAAGATGACAGAGAAGAGCCAATAGTTATCATTTTTCAAGGTAGATTAGATTGCATACATTTTTTTTAAAACATTTTTTTTGCTATTCAATTTAAAGTTTCAGGCAATACAATGTCTAAGAATTGCACAATTGCAATCTGAATTGTTAATCTCGGATTTGAAAATAACATGCTCCATATGTGTTCATTATTTGCAAGATTCTGTACTATGAGTTTCTTCTCAAAACATTTTGCTCTTTCACTGGTCAGGGCAGTGCACTCAACTAAGAGATGCTGTAGGGTTTCTCTCTGTTCTGTATTCAAGCAGAATCTACAGTAATTTTGCTCTCTTGGGATCACGTGTCTTCTGCACAAGATGTCTTTCGTTTCATATTGATTTAATCTAAATTTTAATAATTTTCGCTGATGTAACCGTGATGGAAATTTTAATAGATAATCAGTCGTCACCCCATACCGTTTGGGACCAAATGCTCCTGAGTTAAAATCTTTAAGTTTAAAGCACATTGCCATGCTGCTAATCCAATCATGTTCATAGATTTTCCTTTTCGCAAGATCTGGATTCGATAACAAAAGTTCAATCGTTATTGCAGAATTGGCTATGGCATTTAATGTATGTTGCCGCCACTTTCTTGATAGACCATCATTGGATGAGAGCACATTTTGCGCTAGTGTGTTCAAAAGTGATGGTTTCTTTAACCTTTTTAATAATTTTTGCATAAGGGAACATTGTTTCCATAGGGCTTGTGAATATAGTGATGTTAAACCTAACTCAAACCGCAGTAACACTGATGGGGTCCCTGGTGATAGAGCTAGCATTGCTTTCCAATATTTTCCTTCCCAGCCATCCCAAAATCAACGGTCTTGTGGAAGGAAAGCCTCAACCCCATATAATAGAATCGGGACTACCTTGGACTTGTAGAAGGATATAACATGCTTTAATGTAAATTTTCCATATTTTTTTAATAATATCTTTGACTGTGAAATTAAAGGATCTAACTTAGATTTAATTTCACAGGACTGAGTTTGAAGTGTCTTGCAGTGTTCAATATAAATTCCCAGATATTTATATCTTAAGACAACTGATAATTGGCGTTGATGAAGAAGCCATTTGAATCTCTGTTTATTTGGATTTCTACTACAAATTAGAATTTGAGATTTGGCCGTGTTGACCATTAGATTATTAGCTATTACATAGGTTTCTAGGTGGTTCAACATATTTTGCAATCCTATCAGTGTTTTAGAGAGTAACACCAAATCATCTGCGTACAATAGGTATGCTATTTTTTGTTGGCCAATGCTGGGGCGCATCATTAATGCAGTTCGTTATTGAGGGTCCTAAATCCAAAATAAAAAAATCGAAAAGGAATGATGCAAGGGCACAACCCTGTTTTACCCCTCTATAAGTCAGGATTTCAGGTGACAACTTGCCTTCTAAATTTAGTTTTACTCGCATTGAGGTGTTTGCATGTAATAATATTACCAAATTCATTAATGATGGTGGGCAGTGATGTTTCTTGAGTTTGTCAACCAGTATTCACCTGTCTATGGAATCAAATGCCGATTTGAAGTCAATAAAACCCAAATATAGAGGTCCACCACTCTCGACTTGTTTAGATTGTATTATTGACAATGCCATGATGTTAGGAATCGTTCCCATACCTTTGACAAAACCCGACTGTAGGGGATCTTTTAAATTACTCTCAGACACCCATTGATTAAGATTTTTCAACATAATTCTGCAAAATATTTTGCTAGGGGCATCTAAAAGTTAGATCGGACAATAACTCACTGGCGATTGACGATCTCCCTTCTTATAGATTGGTATCATGATTGCTTCATTCCAAGATTTTGGCAGTTTTTGGTGTTGGTTGATGGCTGAATATATTTTTAACAAGATCGATCCCCAAAGATCTAAATGTTTCTTCATCATCTGATTGGAAATGCCATCGGGGCCCACGGCACGTGAACTAATTGAGGACTTTATTAATTGCTTTATTTCAACCAAATGCAAATTTAGCTAGAATTTTGGATTTTCCTGAAGTACAGTCAAAGGCTGAGAGTCGGAGGGTGGGGCATATACTTGCTCAAAATGGCTCAGCCACTGATGTATCTCTACTATTGCCGTTTGCATGTCCATTTGGTGGAAACACGTGGCTTGATTTAATAAAGCCCACCTTTTGGATATATTTTTTTGAGCTAACGCAGATAGCATGCACAGGCCATCCCTTTGGTATAGAGTCGCTCGGTGCTCTTTGCACCAATTGTTATACATTGAGCGAGCCCTTTTGCTGAGAGCCACCTGAACCGACTGGGGACGCCTTGATATCCGTCTTAATTCCGCTCGATATGCAGTCCTCCTGCTATGGAGGAGCCCGTCAAACCTGTGTAAGTGAACTTTTTTTTCCACCTACCAGTATTTGATTGGCCAAAGGCCTGTATTGCATTGCTGTAAAATATCCCCATCTCTGTTGTTTGTGTGAGGCTATTATTGTCAGAATTTGACAGAATTTGATTAAAATGAATCAAAGCATTCTCAGTCCATCCAAGGTGGTTCCCAGCACAATTAACCACCAGGCAACCATTTGATGCATCCTTCGGCTTATCAGCTTTAGATCTTAACCTAGATTGCCACCTGGCACACAGCAAGCCATGATCGCTCGCTGTGGACTGTGACACCTGAAACGCTTGCATTTTACACCATAATTCATGATTCACGTATACATAGTCAATTGTTGAAGAGGAGCTGGCTCTATGCCAGGTGGGTGCCGACGGGACATCTGGACGAATAGCCCCATTCAACATATATACATTTCTAGATGAAACTAGAGGGTTCCATCGCAGTAACCTCTCATGCTGCCGCTTGTCATCTTTCACAAAGCAATTCAAATTGAAGTCTCCTGCCAAAATGAGGTGAGTTACATTTCGATCTGCATCCACCATATTTAGCAATACATTCAAGTCGCAAATCAGTGGATATTGCTACCGGATTCCAATAAATGTTGCAGATGACAGCTCTTACAAGTAGCATATAAGGATTTGGCGCTGCCCACAATTTGGAGGTACATCCATGCCATCTCTTAATGCTGTTACTAAACCTGCAGATGGCCTGCCTGCTGCGGACGTCAAGGCTGGAGTATGATGGACTTGATGTGCCTCCCAAATTGGGGCTAAAGTTAATCAAGATTCTTGAAGGAGAATTATATCGAACTTGCTTAACCCACTATCATCATTATTCAGGAGATGCTTATGCCCTCGAGTATTGATTTACGGAATTGCTTAGTTAATGCTGATTTGATTTGCAAGTACAGGCACAGGACACTCCTTCTTGCATCCCTTTTGTGATGTTTAGATTGCATCACATTATCTATTCCATTTGTTGCTACATCACTTGCCATGTTGTTTGTTTCTACACTCAATAAAAAACCCAAATCAAACAACTGGCTCTTTGCTTGCCAAATTAAGTTTTGAATCGCTCTAGATTGTATCCAAATTCTAACTGCATTCAAATTCTGATTGGACACAAATTCCACCAAGCTTAAGTCCACTGATGTGATTTCTTCAGAACAAATGGCTAAAATGGCTCTTCGGTGTAAGTCATACTGAGTGCAAGGAGCCGGTCTGCATTTAAGGATTAAGGAGCATAGGGCTGGTCGCGCTTTACTTTTTACATCTCTCTTAGTCTCCTGTTTCCCTGGTGAAGCACTCACTGGGGCTAATTCCTTACCTTTCCTGTCTATGCCCAGGTGGCATAGTGCATTCTCAATGAGGGAAAGCACTGTATTTGACAGGTCACTAGGAGTGATCGCCTGACTAGACATCGATGGTTTTGTAGTAGACATGGTAATGCCCATAGTTGGATGGGTGTCATTACTACTGATTGAAATTGGACACAAAGAGGGCACTGCCAAATCAATGACATTGCCACTACATACATTAGTAGACACCGCCGGCTGCATCATAGCACTCGCAGGTATAACAGACTCTTTGGTTACTAAACCCTGTGGGGCAGCAGGAGCACCCCGTGTCCAGAGCGGAAGATTGTGCCCTAACATATAATCGTCTACAGCGTTCCTTATTTCCGCTCTGTGTCGCATCACCTCCTCTGAACTAGATGCTGAAGACGCCATACTTGCATCAGACTGTTTACTTCCAATTGTGAGTAAAGGTTTGGATGGCTGAGCTTGGGACTTCAATTGTGCAATCTCATTTAGCAAAGCATCCAGCGGGGGGTGAGCTTCTCTCTTCTCCTTATTGGATTCTTTGCCCGTCCTTTTTAATTTGGCTTGATTTAGCAGCATATATTTTTTTTAATACCATTGGACGAATTAACACTTGAAAATGGAGTTGAGATGGCCTTCACAAAACGTTTCGTATTACTTCTTCCTATACTTTTGGGTGTGGGTTGGTTTTTAGAAAGTTTTGTCTGAACCTTCCTTTCGACAATATTACTGTGTACCTGATTTTTCAAACCATCCGCCCCTCTTCTCAATGTGGTCGCCTTTTTAGCATCACTATTAAAAATTGAGTAAAGCTATTGAGCAGATGCTCGATGCAATGATTGGGCAGGCTCAGATCAAATGTCACATGTGCTGCGCCCATTCAGTTGCTTATCTTGAGGTGCCACAACTACCTCACACACAACTGATTCGATGCGTGGAAAACAACTCCTGTAACTCTGATTTCCATCATTGCCTGGAGGTGCACACGACAGTTGTAATGGACTACCTTCAACATTTGTTTGTGAAGCAACAGAACATCTATGAGGGCCCCCCACCCCTTAGAGCAAGCCTCAAGATTCTTAATCATATTTTCATGAGTCTTAATTTTTTGTTCTAGGGCGCCTGATAAACCTCTTAATGAATAAACTGTAGCGCAATATTAGACTCAGGAAGTGACTGCACACTCGGGTCGATGTACGTGCTGGTGGGCAGTCAAAATCTAGAAAAAAAAAGTCGAATGACAATAATCTCGAAAAATAAATCTAAAAAAAAAGTCGAATTCCCTCTTTTTTAATTATATATTTATTTTGAATAAAAAACGTCATAAAAAAAAATTCGAGTTTTTGTTTCGAGATTTTGACATTTGACTTTTTTTCACTCAACCTTTTCAATATAAACCGTATGTGCTAGTACCACGCGAGTATAACACAGGGAAAAGAGTGGTGTTCGTGCCCCGGGTGCCGCACTTCCAGATTCAAGCTCAACTATTGAATCCTCAACAGAACTCACAGAGACATCTGAAAACATTATTGGGGTGCTAGATAAATTCTCTGACATACATTTGTCCGAGAACGCCGAACCAAGTCAATGACTGCAGCATCCCCCCCTGTTTTTACCGATGACATTGTAACAATGGGAGGAGTCTCATCAAGGGTTATTGAGTTCAGCAATACTGTGTCAGATAGAATGATTATGTAGATGAACCTTATGACAAGCGCGAGTAGACGCCTGAGCCACTACTGTGACTGGGATGGAGTGAACAGTATTAAGCAAAGGCCTCAATCTTCTATGATTTCTACTATCAGTTTCACCAATCGTCTGTATCTGGCTTGTGTTCATTGACTCTGTGAGCTGAAAATGAACCACTGCAGAACATTCGAATGTCCCCATTCACCATAGACCCTTTTTTCGCCGTATGTCTGTCCGGAGTCAAGTTTGCCTGTTGCACTGACAGATCTATGTAATTGTAATAAGCTGTGGTCAAAGGTGACGGATTTCTAGGAAGTGCGCCAGTTTTGGTGGATCTAGTTAACATGATTCCTCGTGCAATTTGCTAGATTTTTCACCACCTCACCTGTACATGTTATTACTCGTTGTACACGCACCACTCGTTAGTGCTTTAATCTTCAATGGAATGTAGTGTGACTTCACAAGGTCTTTAACTCACTTCGTGTGTGTCAATGTACAGCGGCCGGGATCAAAGGGACTAGCCCTGCAGTCTCCCGCCGTTCACTAGATTCATGCACATACGCAGGATGCAACAGCAAATTATGTTGTAACTACCGTTTTCTCCGAGAACGATTGTGTGCATCAGCGGACCTCAACTCACATAGATCACCGGAAATCACCCTTCTCCTGACATTTCGCTCGGCTTCGTCATCCACGAAGCTCTTAGTTACAGCAGGAGCAGATTGAAGATCACATCACCTACTATGATCAACTATCTTCAGAGTTGCGCCTCCAGCGCACAACAGCCATATAACAGCCAGAGGGCTTAACTCCAAAGGGCTTTACGCCGCTCGGGCGGTTTAGGTCTCAATTAATACCCGCTGATTATCACGTGATTGGTCACGTGATGCTGCAAAGTCCCGCCTCCTCCAGGAAGCAGGAACTGTCCTAGCAAGAGCTCTCAGCTCGCAGTGCTACGGACCCCACGTTGATTTAGGCAAACGTTTCCAAACAAAATGCAGTCTTTCACTCAGCAGCAGCACACCTACTCTTAATTATACTAAGTCCAATCACACTTTGTTGTGTGCACTGTGCTTGTGTCCATAAGGGTGGCATCCAGTGTCTGAGTTGTTTGTTGCTAGCAGGTATTAGAGGTTTGTAGTGTGATTAGAGAGGTGTGTGAAGTTTGTGAGTTTTCTGATGGGTTGTTTCACTATCCCTCTGGGTGTGTGCAGTACGTGAGAGGTGTGAGGGTGTGGATAACAGAAAGATGGTAGTTAGCTGGTTTCAGGTGATCTCTGGGTGTTGAGTAGTTTTGTCGGTTCTTCATTCTGTATTTTCCCGTGTTGCTTTGGTCCTGGTGTATGGTGTGCAGAATGGCACGTCTTACGTAAATCTAAACAGATAAATCCATTCAATTCTAGTGTGGCTAAAATTCAAAAGTAGCAGGTGCCAAATCAGTACAGTTATAGTGTGGCTAATCTTTTAAAAAGGGCACCAAATTAGGTTGGTTCTAGTGTGGCTAAATTCAAAAGCGGTGTTAACCAACTCTGCACAATTTTGGTGAAGCACTATTGGCAGAAGAGTGAAATCCACCCACCATGACAGATGGAAGATTGGCATCAGGCTTGTAATGCCCAGATGCTGGGTCCTAATGCTGGTAGGACCAGGAGAAGCACTATTGGGAGATGAGGGAAATCCATCCTCCAGGACAGATGGCAGATTGGCACTTGACTCATAATGGCCAGATGCCGGGTCCTAATGCTGGTAGGACCAGGAGAAGCACTATTGGAAGATGTGTGAAATCCATCCCCCTGGACAGATGGAAGATTGGAATTAGTGAAGCACTTATTTATTTATTTGTGTGTTGGTAATGCGCCGAAAGCCTGCAGGCATCAGAGTGCAGTAACATAGAACCAGGCAACAAAGACAGACTTAGACAAAAAGAGTCCGGGACACTTCAATCTTAATGGTGTGTCTTGAGATGCTTCCTAAAAATTCTATAATTTGGTTCTAAGCGGATAACCAGTGGAAGCTTGTTCCACTGCTGTGCAGCCCGATCAGGGAAAGATTTCCCCGACCCGGTCACTCGATTGACCAAATGGGACCTGTAGCTTGCCATGCGCTTCAGACCTCAGAGGCCTGTTGGGTATGTATCTTATGAACTTGTTGCTAAGATACACCAGTGCCACCCCATGCAGGCATCTGTGCACTAGCGTCATAGATTTGAAGAGTATCCTGTCCTCAATCCTGAGCCAGTGTAATGCTCTCCTTCCGTCCGTCACATGGTCTCTTCTATTGATCATTTTGACCATGCGTATTGCGTTGTTCTCCATTATCTGGCATCTCTCGATGCCTTTCTTCGTGGCGCCCAGCATCAATGAATTGCCATAATCCAAGCGCGACAATCGTGGCCGAGTTCTTCTCTCTTAGGAGAGGGCGGATGGCTCTCAAGAGACGGAGATAGTAAGCGTTGTTTTTTTTTACGCGAGTTCTCCTGGGCCTCTACGCCCAAAGACACCTCCAACATCAACCCAAGGGTTTTAACCTGAGCAACTACCTTAATACTTGAGTTTTTAACCAGGAATGACTCATATTCTACTCCTAGTTTGGCTCTTGCTTGGTAGGAGCCAAATATCATCAGCTCGTGTTTTTTGCTGTTTAAGCACATCCAGTTGCACTCCATCCATTTGTCAATTATGCCGTAGATTGCCGCAATCTTGGCCATATCTATTTTTTTTTTAAAACTCTTTTTATTGAATTTTACAGCAAAATACACCAACTCCAAAACAAAGAAGCCCACCCTTCCCCTCCCTCCCTCCCCCAATGTGACGAGCATTCAAAATCCACATCATCGTTCTTCGAACAGTTTCTCCCCCCTATTGTAGCTCCAATAGTCTCAAGCGCTGCGGACACCACATGACCCTATAATCTCCCTTAAGAAAAGTCATAATCTCCCCCCAGTCCGCTGCGAATCCCTGCAATTTATTTTCCATGGCGTAAGTTGCCCACTCCAAGGCCACAATGTCCCACACCTTCCTCAACCAGTCCTGTTCCATTGGTACTTCGGGGCTCTTCCATCTCTGAGCTATTACCAACATCGCAGCCAGCGTCAAGACCACTCTCGCTTTCTCCCTACCACCAATTCTCCCCACTTCAGGTGTCCCGCGAATGCCCAAAAGGACCTGTATTGGAGTGCGTGTATCCCCCGGGCCGATGGCCTGTTCCTGTGCCCTTTGCACTTCTCCCCAGAACGGTGCGATCCTGGGGCATTCCCACCAGATATGTTCCCCGTGCCTGTTTACCCACATCCTCTCCAACAACTGCTCGGCCTTGAAGGAAACATCTTATGCAGGCGGGTCGGAGTGTAGTGCCACCCAAATAGGAGCTTATACCATGCTTGCTGGAGCTGAGATGCTCTCGTCAGTTTGGGTATCTTCCTCCAAAGTCTTTTCCACTCAGCCCCACTGATTTCTCTCCCCAGCCTCTTTTCCCATTTCTGCATATAGGCCCATTGAGGGTCCCTATTCGAGATATGCAAAATCTTGTAAATATTGGAAATGAGACCCTTCGATCCGTCGTTGGTTAGTAGGAATGTTTCAAACTGTGTTGGTTCCCTAGTTGCAGCCTGCCTAACTCCTGGGTGAAGTACCCAATGTCTTATCTGAGCATACCTCAGTCTTTCTCTTTCTTGTACTGCAAATAATCGCTTACATTCCTCGAAAGTCAGAATTTCCCCCTCTAGAAACATGTCACATAACTTCCTACATCCTTCCTCCTGCCACCTCTCAAATGCCCTTTTCTCCAGGCCTGGGGTGAAGTCACCGTTACCGAAAAGTGGCGTAAATGGGGAAGGATACGTAGTTATACCCTTAGCTACCACCAAGTTATCCCATATGTCTGCCATTAATTTAGTAATAGTGCTCTCATATAGATGTCTCGGCCTATGTTCTTTAGGTAGCCAAAGCACCTCTGAGAGACTACGGTGGGCCACCGCCCTGTCCATCCTCACCCATATCTTTTCCCGCTGACTCTCCTCTTCCTCTAGCCACTCTCTAATAATGCGTAACTGAGTTGCCTCATAATACCGCCTGAAATTTGGTAGAGCCAGACCGCCACCCCTCTTGGGAGCCATCAGTAGAGTACCACTTACCCTTGGTATTTTCCCTTCCCACACAAAATCTTTGGTCAGAGTCCCCAGATCCCTAAAGAAGTGTGAGGGGACCGGCTGCGGGATCGCCTGGAATAAATACAGCAGCCGTGGGAGTGTGACCATCTTTACCGCTGCGATCCACCCCAACCATGATACTCTAAGGCCTCTCCATCTTTGGTATTCCCTCTTAATTGCCTTAAGGAGTGGGGGAAAGTTCACAGCATACCACCCACCCAAAGTTGCTGTGATTCTCACCCCTAAGTATCTGATTCCTCCCGGACTCCATAGCAGGCGAGAACAGCCCCGCAGCGTATCACGCTCCTGTCCCCTAAGCGTCAGGTTTAAAATTTCTGATTTGTTAGCGTTAACCTTGAGCCCCGAGGCCTCACCAAATTTATCCAGAAGGGACAGGCCGACTTGGATCGATTCTCTTGGTGATGTCAGCATCAAGAGCATGTCGTCAGCAAAAGCTGCGACTTTCTGTTGTTCCCCCCCAAACGGGATGCCCCTAACGTCCGGGCTTTCCCTGATCGCTTACAACAGTGGTTCGAGGTAAATCGCATAAAGGATAGGGATAGTGGGCAACCCTGTTTGGTCCCCCTGTGGAGACCAACCCTCCTGGTGGCCGTCCCATTCACCATTATTCTAATTGACGGAGTTCGGTAATTGGCCTGAACCATTGTAAGAAATTCCCCTCTAATGCCCATTTTTTCCATTACTCGAAACAGGAAGGTCCACTCCATGCGGTCAAACGCTTTTTCTGCATCAAGAGCCACCAAGACCGCGGGAGTGGCCGTTCTCTGTACCTTTTCAACTAGGTGGGCCACCCTTCTAATATTGTCCGCTGTTTGCCTTCCCTTGATAAAACCTGCTTGGTCAGGGTGAATTAAAAAGGGAAGGACAGCATCCAACCTGTTAGCCAAAATCTTAGTATAGATCTTGGCATCCAGATTGATCAAAGCTATAGGGCGATAGGCTGATCTTTCTTCCGGGTCTTTATGTGGTTTGAGAACGAGAGTTACTTTTGCTTCCTCCATTGATGGGGCGATTTTACCGGACTGCCGAAACGAGTTAAATAGTGAGGTCAGTTGTGGGGCAAGCTGCGTAACAAACATCTTATAAAAAGCAGCCGTATATCCGTCCGGGCCCGGGGCCTGGTTGATAGGGAGGGTTCCGATCACCTGCCGTACCTCTTCCTCTGTAATTTCACGATTTAGGGCCTCCCTCGTTTCATTACTAATTTCTCGCAGGTGCACTGATTGTAAGAACAAATCTTGCATCTCGCTCGGGGGATGTTGGGACGTATAAAGGGACTCATAAAAACCTGCTATGGCCTCCTGCACATCTTCCCATTTTGTGATCCTTTCCCCGTTACCTACCCTTAACGCCGTAATGGCATTCCTCGCCCTTTTCCCCCTAAGGAGCCGTGCCAAAAGCGTATCTGCTTTGTTGGCCTTCACGTAGTATTTTTGTCACACAGCAAGGAGTGCGCCCTCCGCCTTCTTAGTGCGCAACGGTTCTAACTGTCCCAGCGCTTTCCTGTAAGCCCGCATGGCTAACCGGGATGGGGTCGCACCCGCTGCCCGCCTAGCCGTCTCTACCTCGGACTCCAATTGAGCCTCTAAGGCTTTCAATTGCTTGGCACGATATGCAGACGCTGCGATCAGGTTCCCCCTAATTGTAGCCTTGAATGCGTCCCATCGTACCTCCTCCCCTGTGTCCTCCTTTCTATTGACTGCAAAGAAAATCTTGATCTTCTCCTCAATATCCCCCCTGACCTCTGGGTCCCTCAGGACCGCGCCTGGAAATTTCCAGCCCCATATTCCTCTTCTCTTCTTTCCCAGTTCCAAGTTCATCGATACCGTTTTATGGTCCGCAATACCAATCGGACCTGTTTGTACCTCCCGGATATCACCCACTAGCCCTACCGAGACCCATATATAATCAATTCGAGATTGAGAGCCGTGCACCCCAGATAGAAAGGTGTACCCCTCCTCTTCTCCCTTTACTTCCCTCCACACATCCCGCAATCCCAATCCAGCGATCTTTTCCTTCAGTTCAGCCGACATAACCGCCCCGCCTCCTCTCAATCTTTTGCCGTTTCTGTCCCTCTCCCTGTCCCACGCGATGTTCAGGTCACCCAAAAGGACTATCTGCCCCCACGCCTGTTCCCCTATTACTTTCAATACATGCAGTAAAAACTGTTCCTGGCCTGAGTTTGGGCCATAGACCACTGCAAACGTATAAGGTGCGTCCTGATACTTCCCCCTAACTACCAGAAATCTCCCCTCTTTATCTCTCTTAACTACCTCGCCTCTAAAGTCAATCGTATTCCTAATGGCCAACGCTACCCCTTTTGATTTACTTGGACCCGAGGCATGAAGAATTTGATCAAAGCCTCTCAGCCTTAATCTACCTTGGTCCTTTAATACCAAATGTGTTTCCTGGAGCACCATAATATCCGGTTTTTCCTTCCTCGCAAAGAGCTCCAGCTTTTTCCTCTTTAGCGGGGAGTTCAACACTCTCACGTTGACCACTTAAGGAGAAAACATGTAGAACTTGGGCCTGTCTGTTCGCTCCTGCCCCCACTCCCTCCCCTTCTTTGAGTGCCTCGTCTCCTCCCCCCCAATCCCCTCCCTCCATCTCCTTTTCCCACCCCTTCCCCTCCCTCCCCAGAAGGATATTCCCTTCCCGCCTACTCACCACTCCCAACTCGGGCATCCCTGCCCTTTCCGTACCCAAAATGGCTGCTCCTCCTAGCCCCGTAGCCCCAGTTTTCCCTTTTGAGGCCCACCGCCCCTTTGGTTAACATCTTCGATCAAGAGCCAACCCGTGTTCCATTAGTGTCGTCATTTGGGGGATCTTTTTGCAGCCTCGTGCCCTCTTTGCCTCCCTTTCTCCTCTTCTCTCCTACTGTCTTCCAGCTCCAAGGATGTAACCTGGGGCGCCCCGCGGCTCCCCGCATGACTGGACTTGGCCGAGTATCCTCCAGCTCCATACGAAGAATATCTGCCCCTTCTTGCAAGGATGTGATGCTGGTCCTTGAACATTATAGGCTCCCGCTTCCGAGCCCCCCTCAACACTTCTTCCTTCTGGGCATATCTAGAGAAAGCTGCCAGGACATCTCTGGGTCTTGCCTTCAGGCCTTTGATCATCCGCCCCGTTCTATGCACTCTGTCCAGCTCAATCCGCTCAGGATTCTCTTCTCCCAGAATGTCGGCAAATATCTCTCGGAGCACCACTTTCAAATCCTTATCAAGGACCGACTCAGGTAGCGATTTCACTCTGATGTTGACCCTGCGGGACCTGTTCTCTAGGTCTTCCATTTGAACTTCGAGATTCCTTGTGGCCACGTCCAGGCGTTCTATTGCTTCGCTATTAGCTGTAACTTCACCCTCTACCTCTTGTAGGCCTTTTTCCAGGGTATCTGTCCTTTCCCCCAATTGTCACGTCTCTTGTCTTATCTCCCCTAAGGCATCATTAAGATCAGTTCTCATTAACTGAAATTGGTCTTGGAAGGTCTTAGCTAAATTCGCCTGTAGGGCATGCAGTTCCCCCAGAAATTCCTGTCTTGACATCACACTCTGCTCCTCCTCCATTCTCTGGGCAGAAGGATCCTCTCCCGACTTCTCCCGAGCTGAACCTGGGCCCTCCTTGGGGGTATGCGTTGGCCAAATTGCAGGGAGTGTGCCAACCGTGTCCCCCATGGCTGATGCCCCCTTTCCGCCTTTACTCTTGGATTTGGTAGTCATACTGCTCATATTTCTATTGTTTATGCCTGGGGCACTGCTGGCCCAGTCCGGTTCGTTGCTGCCCCCAGTCCCCTTGACGAGGCCAAAAAAATAAAAACCTATACAGGCACCAAGAGCCCCTGGGATAAAAACCTTAAAACCGAGGAGAATCCGCTGGTGGGTTTCCCGCCACCCGAAGTCCTCAAAGACTCTGACGAAGATCTTGATATGATATGATATGGCATTTGTAACGTGCCTATACACAAGTGTTTCAAGGCGCGACGAGGCAGGGAGGGGGAAACAAGGGGAAGACAGACAACGATCCTACTAGGCCAGGTGTCCTTTAGATCGCGCAAGTGCAGGGGATGGGGGGAGGGAAAAGTGCAAGGTAAAGGGGTGGGGGGGAAGTGCAGTACAGGGTAAGAAGAATAAAAAATAAATAATAGGGCCAGCTGGTGGCAAGTGCAAGGTAAGTGCAGACAAGTGCTGGGGAGGGGGGGCTGTAGGGATACAGAGACAGTCACGCAGTGCAGGGGTTGCTAGGGAGGCAGTGCAAGTGGAGAGTGGCTGGGCCAAGGACTGAGGTCGGAGAGAGTGGCCAAGTTGCAGATTCAGTGCAGTTTCAGTGAAGAATTTAGCAGGGGAGAGGGAGAGAGAAAGCAGAAGCAAAGAGGAAGGTTTGAGGTGCTTCCGCAACCGGAGATGGTTCTCCTCAAGTTTAAAGCCAGACGTGGCAAACATTGTTCGCCCTTTTTCTTTGAGGAATCTCAGCGATCCGTGGCTCCTGTCTTAAAGGAAGTTCACTCAAGAAGGATCCGTCGACGACCCATCGTCGAACTCTACTAAACCAGGTATATTGGGGTAGGAGAACATTTGTAGAAGGAAATAAGACTCTGCTAAACAATATATGGAATGGGCTTGTCAGTATACTTTATTTACAGGTTGCCCAGGTGGGGGTTCCTCACACAGAACTGTGTCCAGTGGTAGGGACCCAGTATTCTGCTATTTGTTTAACCAACTTGTTTTCCTCCCAAGTCTATGGTTTCTAACTTTTGCTATTGATTTGTATGCCATTTGAAACTGTCAGCAGTTGGTGCATTTTAATGGAGTCAAAGAGTGATTGTTGTACCACATAGAAATTGTATATTTATCGTTATACTATTGCCTGAGCACAAAGTGTGTTACTGTATGTGTATATAATGTGAACTTATTTATATAAATAACTGTTATAAAAAATTACAAAAAGAAAATAATAAATAACTGTGTTATCACTAATACAGTGTGTGGAAATTCCTTTGTGGGGGGTTGGGGACTACATTGTACTTAAGAACCAGCCTGCATCACTTCCTGAGAGCTTAAGCCTTGATTGCTCGTCCTTCGCTACCCAATAGAGAATCTTGGGTGGGGTCCTCTGTGCTTCTACTCTGGAATATAGTGGGCAGGAGTACAGAAACCCCCCTCCAGTCTCTACACTGGTATCAGCCGAAGCGCCACGATTAGGGCAGGTTGAGATCATTGTCTCAGCTTTGTGTAGTGGAGAGGATTCCCTAGGGGACTATTGCTTCGAATCACTAAAATATTACGGGGCACTCATAAAGTAGATCTTTCAAACAGACCTGTAAGATATTAATATGTGAATTGCAGGTCAGCTGCAGGAGGACACTAATGAAGGGTTTCCAGATGACTGCTCAGTGAGCAAGCAGGAATCGGTGGCAACTGGCGACAATGGATCAAGCGAAATGTTGGACTCAATTATGTCCACATATCTACCAAATACTTCACTAATGAAAGCGTGTCGGATACCGAAGTTCTGTGCCTGGTATTGTCCTGCTCTAATGATCTTTTCAATTGATCTTGATTAAACTAAGACATGAATATTGTTATATACTGCAGGCAGATGGCCAAATCCTGTTTGTTGCAGCTCTAATGTGTATAGCTTATATACTGCCATTGATACATGCTGCACCTGACACAATTCATGACAAAAGTTGGGAGAAGCACCCCCAGCCATACATGATGAAGATCTTGCAAGTCACCGGGAAGTACCTTGATCAAATAGAGGAACGAGGCCAAAGGCTAAGTCACTTTATTAGGAGACAGAAATCCAAGGTGACTTGCTATATCTTTTTCTCTTAGGGTAGGGAGTATTTTATTCCTTATAATACAGGGCCATGCACTGTCATCAGCTGTAAAACCTTGCCTCTTTCTTACGCAATGGAAACAGTGTCACAGTGTCCAGTTGCTGATAATTTTAAACAATGTAGAATCTGTTCGGAATTAAGTAACATAATTAACATGCAGATTCAAATGTGTTGCAGAGAAATAGTTAAGCAGTTTAATGAAATCATCTAAATTGTTTTGTGCTTAAAAATTAATAATAATATGCTGATAGTCTCGCTCATAATTTTAATTCCAGAAGTGTTCAAATTAAACATAACGCTCAATTTCACTTTACATTCTCTGGGAAACAGTAGTTTATCCCAGAGAAGGTATTTAAACCTTTGAGAAGTCTCAAAGACATCCCTGTGTCCAGGCACTGAAGGTGTAACATATGCCTATGGAGTTATCTAAAACCCCATATTAAAAAAAAACACAAGTGTAAAACACACATCAAAACACATGAAAGAATGGAAACAAGTCTCACACTCTTTCCAGGTAAAAAAATCAAGTCCTCAAAATCCAACAATGTTGCTGTGGGTCTCTGCTAGGGACAGGAGGATTTAATCCACCCCTGGATGAATCTCCTTACTCCAGTCGGTCAAACATTCTCGACGAAACCATCAGCATTTTGGTGATTACACCCTGACCTGTGTTCAATGGTAAAATCAAACCCCTGTAGGCTGATTGACCATCTTAACAATTTAGGATTCTCCCCCTTCATCTGCATTAACCATCTCAAGGGTTGGTGGTCAGCCTGAATCACAAAAGTAGATCATACAAGTATGGTCTAAACTTCTTCAGTGACCACACAATAGCAAAACATTCTCTTTCAATGGTTGCCCACCTTGTTTTTGGTTCCTTCAGCTTCCTGCTGATGAAGCAGATGGGGTGCTCCCTACCTTTCTCATCCAGCTGACTCAGAACTGCACCTATTCCTGTATTGGAAGCATCTGCTTGCACAATGAAGGTTTGGTTGTAGTCAGGAGCTCTTAGGACTGGAGCTTGACAAAGAGCTTTCTTAAGTCCTTCAAATGCCTTGTTTCACTCCTCATTCCATCTGACCTTTTTAGGAAATTTGGGTGAGGAGACCACCTTCAAGGGAGAAGCTATGGACCCATAGTTCTCTATGAAGTTCCTATAATAACCAGTGAGGCCTGATAAGGCTCTCACTTGCGTTTGAGTAGTAGGGGTGGCCCAGTCTTGTACAGCTTGTACTTGGCTAGGCAATGGCCTTATTTCACCTCCTCCTACCTCATGTCCAAGGTACACCACTTTTCTCTGACCAAGTTGACATTTACTTGCCTTTATGGTCAGATGGGCCTGCTCAAGAGCCTGCAAACGTAACCTAAGTGGTCAATATGTTCTTTCCAAGTAGGGTTGAACACTGCAATGTCATCCAAGTATGCCATGCAGAAGTCCTCCATCCCATTCAGAACTCCATCCTTTGGAATGTTGTACGTGCATTCTTTAATCCAAAAGGAATTACCTTAAACTGGTAGAGGCCTGCTGGGGTTGAAAATGCAGTTTTCTCTTGGCATGGCCTGTCAGGGCTATTGCCAATAGCCTGACGTTAGGTCAAATGTTTATTTATTTATTTATTTATTTAATTGTTTTGTTTTATAATAAACCTTTACAATACAAAGAACACATAAACAGTTCATATAAAAATATAGCTAAAAACTTTCGTCTTAAAAAGTATACAAATATCACATAAATAACGATTTCATTCTTAAGCAAAAGATCACAATACATTTCATATCTAAATTATAAGAATGCATTTAAAACAGCACAACAGTCATCAACCATCACGCTAAGAAAGATCACCGGCCTTTTTCAGGAAAGCGGTTACACCTATAGATGGTTGAATTCACAAATTGAGCGAAGTATGCAATACGTTGCATAAGCGCTGGACATATGAGCAAAATATGTTGGACTGTTTCCTCCACACCCTCTTTTTTAAAAATCGACACCATTGCCAACCATCCTCAACTTTCTTTCTTATATTTCACAAATACTGCTCCATTTCGGGAAAGAATTTCACACAGGGAATAAGTCTGATTATACAACTTCGATTTGGACACTACATTTACAGTATCCAACCAGTCAATTCCCCATATCATTTGTTTGATCCTATTGGGTTTATTTATTAAAGTGCAACGTGCTATGCCCAAGTTCCTGAGCAGATTTTCGCCCTCAATGGGCAATTCATTCATAAACTCAAAGGATGATAAGTTTCCCGCAGAAGCATATACATCTTTTGCCAATCACAAGTGAATGAATAGATTGAATCCCAAATTCATATATGATTATTTCAATTGTTATACATTTGGGTAGAAAAAACAGAATACCCCTCCATAATCTGGCTTCCAACACTTTTAAGTACTCCATAAATTCGGAGGCAAAAAATTCCATTCCAAACCGTATAAAAGCTTCGGCAGCAAATTCATAGTGGAAAATTCAGAGGTTTCATAGTGAATTTACCAAATTTCTTCTCAATGAGGCACATTTGACTCAGAGCTACTTCAATTTTGGAACTCAACTGAGTTTTAATTAAGGAATGAGAGCCAGGACCGGAAAACCAGTATCCAAGATAACTGAACGCAGGTTGTATTTTTGATATGTTTACCCTCACAGTACCATGTGAATGCATTTTCACTCTTACAGGGTTCACCCATACGGATAATAATAGTTTTTGTTGGATTAATTTTTAAATGTAACTGTGAGATAAACTTTTCAAATTCTTTGATAAGACGTTGTAGACCAACCTTTGTGTTGTCCAATAATAGAAAACCATCAGCATAGGCAAGCCATGAAAAGCGGGCATTACCTAATTTGGGGGATACCAGACCTTTGTTAGTCAGCGCCTTTTATGCACCACTTACATACAAGTTAAAAATCGTTGGCGTTAACATACAGCCTTGACGTAAACCATTATGTATAGGTATCTCCGATGATAACAGCCCCTCCAAGTTTAAGCGTACTACAAGTTTCGTATCAGTGTATAAATTAATGACAATGTCCAGGAGGTGTGTTGGCACTCATTTTTTTCCATAAGGTGGATCTGTCTACCAAGTCAAAGGCCACACTCAGGTCAATTGAGGCAATAAATGTTGACCTCACTCTCTTTCATATCGTTTGGCTTTGTAGACAGCGTAGAATTAGACCCCTACAATCCGTTCCACAATTTTTTTTAAGCCAATTTGTTTAACATCGAGAATGTGGTTATTCCGGATCCACTCTAGTATATCAGCCAGAACCATTGAGGCAAATATTTTGGAATCAGGGTCAGCAATAGCGATTGGCCTATAGCTTGTTGGGGACATACGGGGCCCCTTTTTTTAAATTAGAAGTACAATAGAAACCCTCCATGAGTGAGGAATACTCTTAGTTTACAGCACATCACTAAATAGTATGCATAAAATTCTTGCCCAGTATAATGGATTAAGTTTCAGAATTTTGATAGTCAAATTATTGGGTCCTGGAGCCCCCGAATTTTTAGATTTTTTAATAAATCCTCTAACTATTTCTAGAGAGTTAGCAACAGACAGTGGTGTATTTGGATCCACGGATGGTGTGTACATCCCATCCCCCTTTTTGTAGATGCTCGAGAAATGACCCACCCAAGCATCCTCAGGGATAGGATTCAAGGCCAGAGTTTTCTGTGAACATTGAGTACTGTTAATGAGGTTCCAAAACCTTGCCGAATTATTATCCCTTGGTGTAGTCAGCATATATTCCCCATCTATTTTATAGTGCTGTTAGATTTTTTAAAATATTTTTCCAATTTCTTTTTTCCCACTCCGCAGAGTCTCCGCATTTCTTTCTGCATTCAAGTTTTCTGTTTGTGAACCTCACTATTAGTACAGTGTCTATTAGTTTTCATGGGGTTCATCCTAGTTACCCGGGGCATCTCCAGGTCATTCGTGCTTTTACCAATGTAGGATACAAAGTTGTTTACAGAGTACCTTTTTATACGTTGACACAAAGGAGACACATCATATTCCTTTATCATTGTGGTGGTGAATCTCTGGGACTTCGAAAAGGACCATTTAATTTGATTACCTTTTGGGCTGATCACCAAACCTTCTTTGTAATATCTATGTTTTTGTTGCTGTGTCTTGCACACAAAATCAATGGAGAGCATACAGTGATCACTCACTTGTACTGCATCTACATGAAGGTTAGAAGCAGTGTATTTTAGTTCAGCAGAAAGAAAAACATAGTCAATTATTGAGGAAAATCCCCTTGGCTTCCACGTGTAGTGGTCATTATGGACCAGTTCCAAGCCCCATAGATCCCCAAAATGTAACCAGAGGATACCTCTTAATTTTGAGTTCCCACCCCTCGACATAGATGCACTCCTATTAGAGTATAGGACATCCCCGACCACCCTGTCAACCAAACAATCGGAATTCAGGTCCCCAGCTATAATAATTTGACCTCCTAAGTTATCAAATAGCCACAGGTCAATCTTTTCACCCAGAATGTTTAGCTCAATCTCCAGCTGAGCATTCAAGCAGATTCCAATAAATATTTGCAATAAGAAGTGGGTAGCCACCACCTCCACCCCCAATCCTAATCCTAAAAGTCACCACCGAAATTGATTGTGCATTACGCCAGCCCCCCGTTTTTTTAATGTACACAGATTCCTTATAGGCCAGCGCCAACCCACATTTTGGGCGTCCCTTGGCACCACCTGTTGCACATATTTCCTCCACCACGAAACTATAGCGGCCTACCTTATCACAGGCCCAGGTTTCTTGTAGTAACACAAAATCGAACATACAAAGCTTATCGGTCATACTCACATTGTTCAATAAGTGATAACACCCCCGTGAGTTCCAACTGACTAAACTCCAGTAGAAACCACATGCTAGAGGGGCTTCCCCAACTGTTTCAGTGTATTAATTGATTACCTTAGTGACAGGGCAAGCCATCTCCAGTCCTGGCTATCGGGGCTGTCTTCCCACCTGGTGTAATGTAACCCAACTTTTGTCTCGCTGGACACACCATTCCCAGTCTTGGACCCATTTCTCTGTGTTCCAGCAGAAGTATTTGGGGAGGTGAATGGAAACAAATCAAAACCTCTACATTGAAGAGTTTCCGCTTCTTTCATTAGTAAAGATAATACAACAGGTGACGGTATGACCAATCTTAGTAATCGTTAGGTCAAATGTACTGAGGTACTTGGCTTAACCAGGTTTGTCCACCAGATCATCTGTCCTAGGTAAAGGGTGGGCATCAGTCTTGGTGACTGCATTAAGAGCTCTATAGTCCACACAAAATCTCAACTCCTTGGATCCTGCCTTTGGTACTGGAACAACTGTACTAGACCATAGGCTGGTAGAGGGCTCTATTACCCCGAGATCAAGCATCTTGTTGACCTCCTCCTTTATGTGGGATCTTACATGGTCTGACATCCTGTAACCCCTTTTTTTGACAGTTAAAGAGTCACCAGTCAAGCCTGGTGATAGTGAAAACACAGAGGCAAACTGATTTAACAGAAACCTGCACTCCTCCTGTTGCTCAGGTGTCAAATTAGAAGAGAGATTAACTCCTTCTATTTCTCACCTACAGGCTGGCCTCTGAATAGGTCAGGTAGAGGTTCACTCTCCTCCTCCTCTTGGGCTGGAGCTAGAAGCAAAGCTCCCACTTCTGGTCTTGAGGCATAAGCCTTTAAACGGTTGGTGTGAAAGACTCTGGAAGCCTCCTTAGGATTGCCGAAGTCCACCAGATAGTTGACCTCTCCAAGCTTACCCACAACCTTGAAGGGTCCTATCCACTTGTCCTGTAAGGCCCTCTGCCTTGTAGGTACCATAACCAAAATGTGCTGGACTTGAGTAAACTCATCCATGTTAGCCTTCTGGTCATGCCAATGTTTGACCAGAGCCTGACCTGCTTTTAGGTTATCTGATGCTTCTGCCATCATGTTAAATGTGAAAGGTATTTGTACCGCGCACCGTCACCAAAGGAATTGGTCCCGAGGCACTCAGGCGGATCTGTGAATGATAAAGGTGGGATGGGTTAGTAAGGTGAAGAAGGGAGTAGGATAGTGAGAGGAGTGGTGTTCTGTTGGCAGCTTCAACTCGGTATACACCGGGTGCTGAGCTTTGGTGCGGGTATCGGATCGGAGTCAGTCCGCGTGTGCTGTTGTTCCGGCGTATGTGTTGTTGCAGTGTTGTGAATTGCGTGCGGCTTGTTGTGCGAGTTTTTTGAGTGAGATAGGTATGCAGAGTTTGAGCTTATATTGGTTAGTGGGTTACCTGACCTTTACCATGCTAACTTTTACAGTTCTGTCCGAGTGCAGCATTTGTTGGCCCTCACATTCCCATCTGGACGCGGGGCAGGCCAACACCCAGGACTCCATCCAGGTGTGGTCATGCCAACATTCACACTCCCACCCAGATGCGGCGCAGGCTAGTGTCTAGAGACACGTCCAGGTGTGGGCATGCTAACATTCACAACTCCATCCGACCGCCACGCAGGCCGGTGTCCACAACTCTAGGTGTGGCACATGTTAGCATTTGCGTTTTTCCAGGTGCGGGCATGTTATCCTTCAATCGATCGTATCCAGAAGCGACGCAGGCCAACGTCTATCTAGATGCGTCTGCCGGTCTGGATATGTTCGTCCAGTACGTACTGGAGACCTATCACATAGTCAGTGACTCTCACTGGCTTGGCGGAAGGAGCACTCTCCAACCCCTCCTTAATTAGGGCCAAAGGGACTCTAATTGGATGGCCATAAAGAAGTTCAAAGGGACTAAATCCGACTCCCTGAGGGACTTCTCTATATGCAAATAGAAGGCATGGTAGTAGAAGGTCCCACTTTCTTCCAAGGGGCGCCTCTAAAGCACCTATCATGCTCTTCATTGTACAGTTGAACCGCTCTACCAATCCATTTGTCTGAGGATGGTAGGCAGTTGAGAACTTGTAAGTTACTCCACAGTTTTTCCACATGGCCTGCATGTAGTGGGACATAAAATTGTATCCTCTGTCAGAGATAACCTCCTAAGGAAAACCTACTCTGGTAAAAATACCAAGTAGGGCCTTAGCAACAGCCTGAGCTGTAACAGTCCTCATAGGTATGGCTTCAGGATAGCTAGTAACATGGTCTACTATAACCAGGATAAACCTGTTTCCTGAAGATGCTGGAGGGTCTAAGGGACCAACAATGTCGATTCTTACCATCTCAAAAGGAACTCCCACCACTGGGAGAGGCACTAAGGGTGCCACATTATTGGCTCCACTCTTGCCAGAGGTTTGGCAAGTGTGACAGCTCCTACAGAATGTATCTACATCAGACACCAACCAGCCAGTATAAATATAAAGAGAGAATTTCCTTGGTCTTCTTAAAGCTTAAGTGACCAGCCAAAGGTATCTCATGGGCTAACTGTAGGAACTGGAGTCTGCTTTCAAGAGGCACTACAAGTCTTCTGTAGTCCCATGGGATAGACTCAAGTCGGTTCACTGTAGAAGAGGCCATCTTCCCAGTACAACCTATGCTTCCCTGGCTCTTGCCCATCCAGCTGGGAAGATGCCTGTTGGCGAAGACCTTCAAGAGTAGGACACTCTCTCTGACCTCTGCTGAAGCCTGCCCTACAGGATCCACCTTCTGCCAGTAAAGACTGCAGCTCAGGATGGTCCTCTTCCAGCTCTGATTCCTCAGCAGCTGATTCAACCACACAAGGTTGTTCCACACACTCAGCCGCAGCTGTTGGAGGAGTCACAGGTGTGACTTTGGACAGTCCTCTCGGGGATGTCCTTGTTGGTAGCACAGAAGTGCTGGCTGGTTTCTTCCTAGAGGATATAGGTTTCCCCTTTTCCTCTTTCTTTTTAGAAATTGCAGTCAGTAAGTCCTGTGGACTAGGAGTTATAGTTTCTTCTATAATCTCCTCTATAATCCCCTCTGGAAAGCCTCTTAAGGTATTCTCTCTGGACTTCCTAGTCTGTTCCTGTTTCCTTTTGCTGGGAGGCCTGGCGGTGCTTGATACAACTCCAAGAGTTTTTAAGTCATTCCGCAACAGGACTCTCCCAGGTACTTCACTCTGCACATTAACAGGTATCCTGACAGTCATGTCATTGCACTGGATGAGAGCCTGTAACTGTGGAAGCGTTTGGACAGGGCCTCCAGCAAGCTTAGTTAAGCTTTTGGGTGCCTTAGCAACATCCTCCACCTTGAAAAAAGATTCATCAACTACAGTTATGCTGGCCCCAATGTCTCTGATGGCAGGGGCCTCCTGACCAATAACAAAAACACTGTCTTTGTAATACTCTTTAGTATTGTCTGGAATAGAGTTGTACACATATAAGTTCTGCTGTTCCCACAGACCCAGGGATACTAAAGAAACACTGTCTGAGATTTTCATGGGTTTCTCAGCCAGTAAGTGAAAGTTTCCACTTGCCATTGGTACTTCATCCACTGGGGAGAAGGTTAAGGAGACAGTGTGGACCCCAAAGGTTTACCCTTACACCTGGGATCCCCTTTCACATGGTCAGTTGAACCACAAGCATAACATTTACCAAATGTTTTTATGAATGGGGGTTTGTTCTGACCCCCTTCTGGTTTGTCCCCAGAAGGTACACTAGCCTGATTTGGTTTTCCCTGTGGCTTACCCTTGTTATGTTTGTGGCACTCTTTTGGATTGGAGGTATTTGAATTCTCTTAGGTATCCTTCTTGTGCTGCTTCCCCTCATCCTTCTTCTGAGTTACCACAGAATCCTTGTGAGTAGCCCTGTTGGCAACCCACAAGTCAGCAGCCCTTACTAACTTCTTGGGATCAATTTCCTTAGAGACAGCCAAGTGCTGTCTCAGCTCAGGAGAGCAGGCATCATAAATAGATTCCAACATGAACACATTCCTCATACCTTCATAAGCGTTCACTCTGTAACCCTTAACCCATCCATCTAAGTGTTTCAAACATTCAGTCACCCCGGTAGCCCAAGGGGACCATCATGCTTTTTGAGGGTTCTAAACCTCTTAAGATACTGAGAAGGGGTCTTCCCAAATCTAGCTATCAAAGCTAGCGTCACAGTTTCATACTCCTTTCTGTCTATATCCCCCAACTCCATTACCACATCAGTTGCAACAGGGGGTAGCCTAGAAAAAAGCCAAGAAATCAGCTGATTCCCTGTAATGTCTTGAATCCCATGGTTATATTCAAAAGCAGCCAACCAATTCAAAATATCAAGCTTAACCTCAGACATACTTACTGCATATTTGGGCATGCAAGGCCTCTTGGGACTGGAAGACCTAGAGGACTCTGGGAGAGAACCAGTTTCAACAGACAACTTTTTAATTTCTAGTGCATGATTCAATTCCCTTTCTCTGAGTCTAAGCTCTTGATGTTTGCTTTCAGTTTGAGCTTGGATCCTTTTAAATTCTAACGCCAGTCTCATCTTTTCAAGTGAGACAAATTCAGGACATAAGTTTGGACCTGAAGGGGTCCCTGTGGTCAAAGGTTGAGGCCTATGAGCAGGTAGAGGTAAGACAGGGCCTACATTCTGAGACTCTTCTGCCTCATCTAACTCATCCACAATATTAGAGCTGGGCTTTGACATATTATCATCCTCATCAACATTTTCCACATTTGCTCTAGGTGTGGGGGTTTCAGACCCACTCCCCAGACTTTGGTATTCTAACAACTTTTCCATCAGTTCAACCTTTTTGCCTTTGACAGTGAGATTCCTAGCTTTACACATCTATCTCAATTGATCAACAGTTAAAGTCACTTTGGTCTCCTGCCTGTAGCTTTCCATATCAGTCATGATAAAACAATTGCTTTAGTAGTGTTGATTGACCGGCAAGACACTAGTGAGCCTTGACCACTCCTGGGAGCCGGAATCACGCTTTTCACCACCTTTCTCCGATACAACCTTCCTTCCCCTACTCGTGGTCGTGATGGTCAACCAACCCTATCAATAGCAACCCCTTGTTTATCTCTTTGTTGGACTGTGATTGTAAGGTCGGAGTCATTGTTGCGCTGAGACTTTTATGAGACGCCACAGAAGCGAACTTTATATTATTTCAATATCTCAACCCATCTTCAGTAGGCGTGTAGAATTTTGATGAACTAGTTTAACCAATTCGTGGGAATGGCAATGGACAATTAAAGTCGGGACTTTGGCATCATCTACTAATTCCACATAAGCAATATTACTAGACTCATCCACCCGTAATTGTGTAATGGTATTAAATGCCTGTAGTATCGATTGTCTATTCAACCACTCATCTTTACTATTGGGAAACAAATTGCATATGATGTATTTCTTACTGGCACCCTCCGCCAATCCACCACCTCATTCTGTAGCTATCTTCCTACTAGTGTGTAATACGTCATTTTTACCAAGACACTCACCACAAGTTCGGGGGTAGAGCCTTCGCCCATGTGAAATGAAAGATAATTTTCACTGATGCTATCATTAGAAGACTCGGTATCGGGCTTCCCCTTATCAATATCATCATTCTTTGTTTTAACTAGTCAGCTCTGGAATACCCCTTTCTTTTGGATAGCTCTCTTAAATTTTCTGTTTGCAGGTTTCCTGGCCTTTTTGTAACACCACTTCCAACATCATCCGGTTTCATCACATCCTTATTGATCAATGATGTGGCTTTACCCTTCTGGGCCTTTTTAGCTATAATGACTGTACGCTGCTTGAGTCGTCTTCTCTCTTTCCGAGACAGATAATTGCCATTTGCGCTTTCATTTGCGACTTCTGAAGCGTTCGGCTCCAGCACATGGAGTTCTTCATCAACATTATTTGCAGTTTCTACTGGTAAGCAATTGTCCTCCCCTTCGACACGTTAAGGGGGCACCCTCTCCGCCGTATAGTCATAGCTTTCTTTCCCCATAGATACGTATAGATTTTCAATCCTTGTTGTGAGAAACCTGAGGTTAGTTTCACATAGACCCCAGGGATTCTTTGTTCAGGGGGCCAGGGCATGGCCATCGCCTTGGAACGAGACCCTGGAGTTGGACCAGTGCAGGAGTATCAACTGGACAGGGGGCCCTCGGGGACTGGTGGAGGAATGCCCTCAGGTGAGACGCTGTATTCCCCCTTTTGTCTGACACGCCCCTACCCGATATCCCCCCTGTCTTTGGAGGATATTGCCAGCAGAATCCTGTCACACCCCAACTCTTTAACTTAGAAAAGGGAAAGAGAAAACACCATAGGAAAACAAAACATCTTTTGACCATTAAAAGTAACCTCGCCCATCCTCTTCTAAACGCAGAGGACATTTAATACATCCCTCCTTTTCTGACGTGTTCGTAAATAAGCTATCTACCATCACGACAGGAAGCTACAATTCCCATAATTCCCTTACCCATGTACTACGACTAGAAAGAATACTTCTAGTAATACGCAGTGGCCCTGCCCGACCAAGCAGTGTCAAGAGCTCAATCATAATCACATCCATTCTGCCTTTGAAGGACACATTTTCCGTCACAACTCCCCCTCCCCAATTTCGAAAAATCACTAAGAGGAGGAGGCGACCAAGAAGAATAAAGATCACTCAAAACCACAATGAGCGACAGAAGACAGACTGCCCCATCTTAATAGTGGACGGTCCCACTAATAGAGTCAGACAAGGACAGGCAGACCCAGGGCCTCATTACGACCCTGGCGGTACGGGGTAAACAGCGCCATAAAAGGTGCCGGCGCCGTTTACCCCGTACCGCCTCATAACGAGGTCCCCTCGCGGGACCCAGGAAGCAACGCCTGGTCAAACCAGGCGTGTTTACCGGGTCCCGCGAGGGGAAGAGGGAGCAAACAACGGGCCAACTCGTAATGGCCCGTTGTTTGCTCTCTCTCCCATTCCCATTCAGCCCTATGGGGGCTGAAATGGGAATGGGGAAGGACCTGGTCTGGGTCCTTGGAGGGAGGAATTACCGGGCCTTCCGAACTCGGAATGGCCCGGTAATTCCTCATTCTGGGGACCCAGACGACATTTCAGTGGCAGCCATGCCGCCAATAGCGGCATGGCTACCACCGAGGTCATAATGAGGGCCACAGTCCAGAACTCACACCTGCAGCCTGTTAAAGAAACCCAGGTGTGTAAAAGGTGGAGTTCCTGATCCGGTGTGCCTGGAGGCTTACAGCCTGGAGAGCCAAAAAACAAGGAGAGCTGCTTGCAGCAGGCCAGATACAGGCCCGTGCTGCTTTCCCTGGGTGGATGTTGATCCCCAGGGAGACAGGGGGGCAGGTGGTGAGACCCTGACCTCAGATCTTAGAGCGGCAAGTCGTTTCTCGACAGCATTGCGTAGCCGGAGGGGACTCTCGGCACGCGTGTGAGGCTGAAGCGGGAACCTGTCCGAAATATATTCAAACTTTTCTTGTGAGCATAAAATCGACTATTTAACCATAAGGAAGGTGCATTATGGGACATGTAATGAAAATACATCCTCAAAGACATCTGCACCTTGTCTATATCTTGTGGACTGTGGACAGAGGCTACAGAAAATCAGAGTGATCCAGTATATTAATAGTGCCCAATCGAAAGTCTCGGATTTGACTTCCATTTAAGACTGAGAAACTGTGAATTGAAGTTTGAGGGGTAAGAAACCCCTACCAGTGTTGTGATTGCGAGGTCCGAGCCCGGCTGAGGGAGACCTATGTGGAATCAAGTGCTTCTTGTTGAAAGAGGTTTGAATCCGACTGAGGGAGACCCACAGGAACTTGTAAACCCCTTGTGAAAGGTCGGAGGGAG
Source organism: Ambystoma mexicanum (assembly GCF_040938575.1). NCBI lineage: Eukaryota > Metazoa > Chordata > Amphibia > Caudata > Ambystomatidae > Ambystoma > Ambystoma mexicanum. The sequence goes on along the minus strand of NC_090935.1, from coordinate 36,889,862 downwards.
ACCAAGTATGAACTGTGAACCTGAGCCTTGAGATTCTAAAGAGAAAGAACTTTGTTTTGTGTGTGCCCAGGCATTCTGCAAATGGGACTTTGGGCCTCATTACAAGTATGGCGGTACGGTAGCAACTACCGTACCGCCATACGACGAGTTGTGCTCGCGGGTGCCCTTCTGCCCACCAGTTCGGACCTGGCGGGCAGAGTGGCTCCCGTGAGTACAACTCATCGGATGCACCGGCACCATTATGGTACTCAATGGGAATGGGGAAGAACATTTTCCGGCACCCAGGAAAGGGCAATGACCGGGTCCTCCAAGGTCGTTATGACCTGGTAATTGCCCTTATCTGGGCGCCGGAAAAAATTGCAAGTTTGGCGGTAGCCTACCGGTTTTACCGGCAAGGCTACCGCCAAACTTATAATGAGGTCCTTTGTGTTGGAAAGAGACTGGAAGGCCCTGGCTAATGTCCTGAAGTGCCTCCTTGAGCCGAAGAAGCCAGAGGGTGTTTCAAAGCCTGAGTGTGCCACCTTGTCCCGTGCTGAAAACGTGGGGAAGGGAACCCCACTGTTCAGTCATCATAATATACACTTTCCTGAACACCTTTTGACCGCACACATTTGTTATAGCATAAGGATTGGCAATCGTTTTTTTTTAGTATAGGTTATTTTGATTTGACAAGACACTACCAGGACTGCGTTATTTATTTATTTTATAGTCGAGCTTGCTCCCATCCTTGGATATAGGGCTAGAGAGGTGTTCTACCACCCCATCTTTGCTAAATGAACACCCTTGAACTGTGCCTCATTTCTTCTCTTCATTCGTGATACCATGCCTTCCTTACATTGTTAAAACCGCCCCCTGTACACATATATTTTCTTACATCCTACTGCACAGCTTCAGCAGGCTTGTAATTGCAAACTGCATCACATCTAGTGAAGTGCTGTTGCCATTAACTGATTCAAGATCCTCATTTGATTTATCGACATGCAGCATTGGAGAGGCAGATAGACACGTTGAAGAAAGATCATTACCTGATTATCTGTAACATTAGCGGCTGAAAGCTGACCGGAATCTTCTACCATGACAACTGGAGGCAGGTTGTTAATGTATTTTTGTAAAGAGTAGCACAACTCTAGTGAGGAGGTGTTGTCACTCTTCATTGACTTTGATCGATTACTTTCACACAATCCAGGGTCGGTCCTCCATTGGGATGAGGTCTGTTGCTCTGGGGTTTGACTCCACGTCACAAATAGCTGGTAATTTGTTCCCAATGACTGACAGCTGTTGCTGCTGCATTGGTTTTAACTGCGTCAGCGACTTCCGTTCTTTCATTGTCATTAGTTTTGATTCCATTCGTTTTTTGTCTCTGCCATAAATCATAAGCAGCTAATTTAACCTTTCTATGAGGGGGTATGATAGACCCTTCAGCACATGGCACCAATACACTTCTCTTTGGGGAGCACAGCACCAACATATGTCCCAGCCATGCAGTTTAGTAAAGCAGCACTTACTTCTTGCTTGTTTATGTAATGACCTTAGGCACCGCGCTCCTTGCCGGACTGCCAGACCGGAGGCACTTGAACTGCACTTGCCAAACGCATGCACACAAATGCACAGCACTCACAGTTTCGAAGGTCTCAGGTAGTAGCATTGATCACCAAGACTGTAGACTAATCTAGAGGAACCCAGATAACACAATGAGCAGGTAAACGTACATCAGGCAGATAGAAGAAAACAATCTATACTCTGTTATGCCAATAGGCTGAAAGCCTGGCAAGAATCAGCAACCCAAAGCTCCTGGCTATCTATGAGAACAATAGCAGGGCGACTCCCTTACCAACTCAAATCCATGGGGTCACCATTCTTCCAGGACTTCCGACATCCATCCACAAAGAACTAACTGCATTAGTAGATACGAACCCAGGAAAGCAAAATGGGTTCTACTCATGTTTCAGATGCCCCCGAAGGAGATCAGACTAAACCCCTAAAAGCCACCTGAGGCCTGGATGAAAATAGTCAAAGAAGAGTTGAAGCAAATCCTGGACCTAGACACAACTGAAAGATCCTTCAATCTTTGAATGGTCCTTTCTGATGGTTCTAGTACCAAAGGCTGACAATAGATGGCAGTTTTGTATCGACTTTCAAAGATTGAATTAAATATCTAATTTTGATGCCTACCACAAGCCCATGATTGACAAACTAGTAGAGACCATGGGGGATGCTGGGATAATTTCCAGTCTGGATCGCACAAAAGGTTACTGGCAGGTTTACCTTGAGGACGATGCCAAGCGAAAGATTGCCTTTTCAACACCTGAAGGGCTATTTCAATTCACGGTTATACTATTTTCCCTCCATGGGCCTCCCACAATGTTCTGATGATTAATAAACCGCATCCTTACTACATGTTTCAGCAGATCAAGGAGTAATGGATATCCTCCGTCATGAAAAGGAGACTTGGTCTTCTGTTGGAGCAAAAACCAGATTGGTTTTCATGAGTAGAAGTTATCTATATGAGGATGTTAGCAACAAAATGAATGTTAGATATGGGTCAGTAGAATTTGTGTCATCACTCAAAGTTTTTTGAGTGGTGTTATGGTGACAGCCGTTAGAGATGCCGGGATACTTACTGATTTTAGGGATATGGATCCACCAGGTTACCTATGCTTTCCATGATCAGTGGGTGGGATTGGTTCAGTTTGTGCAGCTGAGGCGTTCAGTTTCTAAGGGATAGTAATTTGTTCTTGTGTGGTGAGTAAGTTACATTTCATAAACGTATGCAGATTGCCCTGGTTTAGGGTGTTTTCTCCTTCAGATCGTTTCTAGTGGTCGATGTAGGTTTGAGGTTTTTTCAATTTTAGCCTGAAATGTTATCCTCAAAGAGTATTGGCCAGTTACTCTGAGGCTTTGGGTTCCTTACTAGTTTGTTGTGGATTGGTTAGGTCATGGATTTTGCAGAAGAGATAAGATTTAGATCGTATATATATATATATTTCTTTTTTAACTGCAGTCCTATGGTAGCCCATGCTATAGAATTTGCACACCAGCTTTCATTAGGTCACTTTCATTGCTTCACGTTTGTTCTAGGTTCTGGCTTGTCCTCTTAAGGGAGACTGGTTCATCATCGAACCATTTGTTGTTGGTTTTGGTTGTGTTTTATTCTTTTCTGTTTCTTTGGTTGCAATAATGTCTAGTGTCTTAGTTATTTCTACATTCAGTTTTTCTAATGAAAGGGATAGGTATTCCCAGTGTTCGTGCCTTTCCTGGGCAGTGCGAAATGTTCTTCACAATTCATTTTGTGTTTTTGGTTGTCTTTTTTGGTTAATTATTTATGTAGTGGTTGGGGGATCTCCCATTCATTTAGTAGCATATGGTGATCAGACCATGACACTTCCATGTGTGTTGTCTGTTTGAGGTTCAGCTCAAAGGAGTAGATGATATTCAAGAGAATCTCAATCGTTACGGGTAGACCTGTAAACCAGGGCCTGAAATCCAAATCATTCAGGTTTAGGGAGATGTGAGAAACCTGAGGGCAATCTCACTGATAGACCCCAGGGATCCTTTGTTCAGGTGGCCAGAGGAGGGACATTGCACTTGGTTCCTGACCCTGGGGGTGGACAAGCGGGGGAGGATCACCTGAGTAGGGGGACTTTGGGGACTGCGGGAGGAATGCCCTCGGGAGTGATGCAGTATTCCTCCCTTTCCGGTACACCTCTACCCGACATCCCCACAGTCTTCTTGGGATATTCTGAACAATAACCCACCTATCCACAACCATACACCTACCTTCCTCGACGAGACAACATTATACCCAAATTGGCACGTAATTACCCAGGGAACACTACAACTCCCATAATCTCCCATCACTTCTCTTTTCCAAAAACACTGAGACGAAGAAGAGAGGGACTGAGAGGATGAAGATTTCTCAAAACCACAGTGAGAGACAGAGGACAGACTGTCCCATGCTAAGACTGGACTGTCCCACTAATAGAAACAGGCAAGGTCAGGCCTCCCTTGATAATCAGTCTCACCTGAGACCTATTAAGCCTCCCCCTCAGTATAAAAGGCAGGACACACAGACACACTCTGAGCGAGCTAGAGATGCTGGATGGTGCACGGAAGCCAGAGGGCGAGAATTCGAGCTGGAGAGACCCTGGAAGGCCTGTAGGAAGAAGGACTGCCTGAGTGCTGGGCATGTGAGTACAGAGGAGGCTGCAGTGTGGAGAGGGAACTGTACCTCCAGGGAGCCAAACAAGGGGCATCTGGGGTTACCTGGCGGTGCCCACACCAGAGCTACCCCCCTGGGCAAAGCAGGAAAGCCCAGGCCTCTGAGGGGCAGGTGGAGAGACCCTGACCTCAACAAGTATCCCTGTGAACTCCAAAAACTCCCAAAACACCAGAATTACATTTTTGGGGAGATAATGAAGTGGGAGCAAAACAAGAAAAAGTGCATTCTGGGACTTGATGCCCAAAGACTTTGAATTTGGCAAATCACTAGGGGTCCGAGACCGGTTGAAGGAGACCCGTGTGGGAAATGTAAAAAGGGTGTCTGAACCCGACTGAGGGAGACCCCTGAGCGGAGAAGGCCAAATCCCAGACAAGATGACTGCATTGTGTTTCTAGGGCGCCAGCGACCCTCCCGGGTGAACGACAGAGTTGGGGACCTGTGGTATTAACCTTGACTTGTGAAGAAAAAACATAAAGACAAGAAAGGAATGCACACAGCCGGTGAGTTGGCGAGCGACATGAAAGGCCATGTGTGCTAAGGAAAGATTGAAGTTGCAACAGTATATCGCACAATTGAAGGCTGCATGTGTGTGGATGAGACGCGAAGAAAGGCAGACCTATGGTGAAGTTTACATTGCTGATAATTACTGATGATGCCAGTGATACAGAGTAGCAGAGTGATCCGGCAAAAGGAAGTAGCCCACTCGAAAGTCTCTGCGAAAGGTGAAATGTTTTTTGTTATGAAACGACCAAGTGCAAGTGCTGTGATTGCGAGGTTCAAGCCTGACTGAGGGAGATCTACGTTGAATCAGGTACTGTTTGGTTGAGAGGTCCGAGCCCGACTGCGGGAGACCTACGTGAACTTTTTGCTTTGAACTTTTTGCTTTGAGGGTCTGAGCCCAACCGAGGGAGACCTGCGTGAACTTTTGTTGAATTGTGAGAGAACTTTTGAAAGCTGAAATTAGTGACTTTAACGACGAAGGCCAAATGTGCCTCGATCCACATTTTGAACTGCCTTCGTTTTGAGAACCTGAGTTAGAGTGTGTCATCCTATCTACGGGGGGTGGCTTACTTTGTGCTGTCCAAAGTGGGGAGGAGAGCTGACTCACCCTTCTTGGTTCTTTGTTATTTTGCGAACACTATTCTTTTTGCATATCCATTTTCCCCACTCATATTTGTTACATTAGAGTAAGGGCAGGTCATAGGTTTTGTTAGCATATGCTATTTTGTTTTGACAGACTCCACTAGGACTGTGTTATTTATTATTTGTTGGTCGAGCGTGCTCCCATCTTAGACGTAGGGCAAGATAGGCATTCTTCCAACCCCTTTTTGAGAACAATAAAGGTTATCTAAACATATCCTTTGTGTCTGTTTTGCTTTTGATACCATGGGTTCCTCACAGAGAATAATTGAGAATTTGTATTATCTGGTTTGTCAAAGCATAGCTTATAACCCACAATTGCAAGGGGTATATTTCAGGTGGCTCGTTATGCTAGACAGTAGCTCTTACTATTTTTGGGTAAATGACGGGTTGGAGACTGGAAGGTGGAAACCACAATAGTGGTAACTAAGATGCTACTGTTGATGCAGCGTTTGCATGCCAATTTTTCCCAAAGTGTGAGAGCGCAGTGTGTCCATCTGAGAGAGCCTTAGTCTATTTCGATGCGTGGATGCTACTCCTGATCCTCATACGAGTTCCATTTGAGCAAATTATTGTATAACCAGATGGTATTAGAGATACAATTTAGTAATCATCAGTGAGACATGCTTCTGTGATTCCTAGTAAGTCCATATTTTACTCTTCTATGCATTATGTGAGGAAACCAAAGGGTGTCTCACCCACTAGTCCACAGGGATCTCTCATTCAGGTGGCCAGGGCACAGTATCGCCTTTGGATCCAGACCCTGGGGGTGGACCGGTGCAAGAGGATCACCTGGGTGAGGGATCTTCGGGGGTGGGGCGACCGATGGTGAGACGCGGTTTACCCCCCTTTCCTGTATGTCTCACCCATCCTATTTCATAGGATTTTCTGATGTTCCAACCCCCCCATTTCTACACAAACAGTGGACCGAGGAACAGGGTGACTGAGAGTAAAGAGGCTAATCTTCACATATTGCATTGGACATGTCCCGCTAATCGGGTCACGCACTTGACTAAAAGTACATGTATCTGATAACAATTAGCTCTCCTCACATGGATAAAAGGCAGAACATAGAGACACACTCTGAGCAAGGTGGAAGACGAGTACGAGCAAAACCTCTGGGGCAAAAGCAACCCTACTGGAGCCGAGCGACAGACCGAGGGATGAGAGAAACGGGTAGAGAACCCCAGAAGTTCCCTGCAGGAGGTTGTTGGCTCCAAAAGGCTGCAAAATAAATGTGGAGAAGGCCAAATCCCAGACAAGAAGACTACATTGTGTTTCAAGGACGCCAACGACCCTCACAAGTGAATGGCAGAGTTGGGGGAGACGAGGCCAAGTCTGTTGTATTAACCTTGACTCGTGAAAAACTGCTAAGACAAGAACGAAATAGACACAGCCGGTGAGTTTGCAAGCGACATGAAAGACCGGTGTGTGTTAAGGAAAAATTGAAGTGGCAACAATATATCGTACAAATTGAAGGCTGCACGCGTGTGGATTAGATGCGAAGAAAGGCAGGCCTGTGAATTAATTTTGAGGTACTGATAACTGTGAAACCAGCGATACTGAGTAACAGAGTGGTCTGGCAAAAGGAAGTAGCCCACTCGAAAGTCTCCTTGAATGGTGAAATGTTTATAGCGATAAAGTGAATGAACTATAAAAGCAAAGTGAGCAAAATGAACCCTGAGAAAAGGGGAGAGTAAAAAGTTGAACGTTGAACTTTGGTGCTTATAATATTGAACTACCCAGACCAAGAGACACTGGGGCAAATAACACAAGAGTGTGATTTAAAAGGGAAAGTGGAAGTGGTCCTCCAGAGGTCTACGGTAAAATGCCACACACATTTGAAAGTCCTCGACATCAATGAAATGGTCTGAGTCCGACTGAGGGAGACCGGAAGTGTGATAAGTTAGGGGAAGGGATCCCCTGCAAGTGTTGTGCTTTGAAAGGTCTGAACCCGACTTAGGGGGACCAACGTGAACTTTTGCTTTGAAAGGTCTGAGCCTGACTGAGGGGGACTGACGTGAACTTGTTGAACTGTGTTTTGAAAGTTGGAAAGAAAGACTTTTAAGATGGAAGACCAGGCGGGCCTCAATCCATGTTTTGAACTTCCTTTGTTTTAAGAACATGAGCCAGAGTGCATCATCCTGCCTAAGGGGACCGCCTTACTCCGTGTTGTCTAAACGTGGGGAGGAGAGCTGACTCATTTATTCCTTATATTTGAACACTGATTTTCCTTTACATACATATTCTCCTTTAAACACAGGCATTAGGTTTTGTCAGTATAGGCTGTTTTGATTTGACGGACTCAACTAGGACTGTTTTATTTATTACTTGATGGTAGAGACTACTCCCATCCTAGCTATATGCCAAAGTAGGAGTTTCTCTAATCCCATTGAAAACTTCAATAAAGGGGTTACAAATTGTACCTTTTGTGTCAGTGTCATACTTGTGATACCATGCCTCCCTTACAATTGGCAGATGTTGTTTGTAGTTTTGATGGATGATCTACTGTTAACTTTGCTTATTTTCATAGAAGCGTTTTGATTTTGAAGGGGGATCTTTACACTTGCTAAATAAATCAGGCATCCTTCAACTGAACACATGGAGTAAAGCAGCAGGGGCCGAGATGGACAGCTGTGAAATATGAGACTAAACCAAACTACCTTCCCTTCAGACAGCTGAGCAATATTTTTAAGAAGGCTACTTTCCACTCCCCCGTATCCAAAGGACACAGTTCAATCTAGAGCTAATTGGGCCGGGAATCGGTTTCACTATCATGAGAATGTGTCTAGTATTCCTAAAAGGATTCTAAAGCTCAGAATTGAGAAGTTTCTGGCAGACACAAGTGACAACGAGATGCTGGCCAACACACATTTTAACACATACCCCCCACTTAGACCCACAAGGGGATTGCCAGGGTACCTTACTTTTGTGACCAATCAATATCACAAAATTCTCCCTATCAGAGTGAGACTGGACGTCCTGTCATTGGCAGTGCGCGCCTCTAGATGGAAGGGTGAAGCTACCCAATGCTGTGCTGGTGGTGCTATAGATCACTTGCCACATTTTATTTTGCTCTGTCCTATTTTGCTCTATTCATCTATGCAAATATCAGAAAACACTGGCTGGCTAGTATTCTCAGGGAATGTGGGATAAGGCATTTCAGACCTACTCTCACCTTCTGACGTTTGTGCTCGGAGGTGAGAGTTGCCTTCACCTTGGGCTGATATCTAAGTAGGGCAAGATGATCATTGCCACTGCAGAATAAAAGCACCCAGCTCTATACTGTTGGGTCAGATCGCCCAACAGGTTTTCTTATGCTGCTTCATACATTAGCCATAGACTACAAATGTGATACCTCATGGGTGAAAACAGATTATTCCTATTGTGGCTCAAGAAGTGACAGATGGTTGTGGCAGGCAGATGTACAACTACAATTCATGTATTGATGTATTTTACTAAATATGTTGCAACCTACAATTTAAACAATTCCATATAAAGTCATCAATGTGTGCAAATAACCCATAATTAACATACTGTGCAAATTATCAGTATAAGTTGTGCGAATCCGCAATTATAAATTGTGCAAATCCGCCACAAATATATTCCACCAGTATTCAATATATAACAACTAAGGCATGATTGGAAAATGACTAATATGCATACAATGTTGCAAACATCACTGTTTAATGAACTTTTCAATTAAAGTGCAAACAGAACCCACTCTCAACGAATTATGTTTGCAACATTATATGCATATCTGACGAATTTTGAAAATGGGTTTTCTTTGTACTTTAAATGAATAGTTCATTAAAAAGCGATGTTTGCAACACTGCATATTAGTCATAGGCTTTGACATTTGTAGCAGTAGAGACCCTACTATCCCTCCAAGGAAGAGAGAGATGGTTCCCACAGACTTAGTGTTAATACCCCCTGAGGGTTGTTATATAAGATTGGCCCCAAAATCTGGCCTAGCCTGGAAGTTTGGTCTGGATGTCCTAGCAGGCGTCATAGATCCCGACTTCTGGGGAGACATAAAGGTTCTCCTACAGAATCATGGCGAAACTCCATTTGAAATATGTTGTGGGGACTGTCATGACAGCAGCCTCCAAGGAGTCAGGTTTAGCCCAACTGCCTCGGAAGCTGGGTAACAACTTCATTTCCAGGCACCCATCGGCTCCCATAGGGGCCTTATGGACCTTGTCCTGGCGCCGGTGGCTTCGGCGCCCCTGCACAGACGCAGGATGGAGAGCTCCGCTTTCACCTACATAAGGTGAGCACCTTTAGCCTACAAACTACTTGGGAGTACCAGGAAGGGGAGGCAGTTTACCCAGTCAGGCTTATATATCCATATTAACCCCTTGCTCTCATAATTGCAGACACCTCGCCCTTCAGATCAAGATCTCAGTGAGGAAAGGGCCTTTCCAGGGTGGCATTCGAGGCCTGCGCGTGACCCTAGAAGACTCCAAGAACCACCAGCCCAGACCTGCGCCTCCGAGGGATTCAGGTGAGCGTTACAGGGACAGAATTGCACAGAGAATTCTTGAGAAGGCTCTATTTCCCAGTTTAAGGAAGCGAGTAAACCAGAAGAAACAGAGAGGTATCTTGGGCTTTGGAGAGGCTGACAAACCACCCATCATTGAGGCAAAGAGGGAACAAGAACCTACCATCCTTCCCGATTTAGCCTTTGCCCTGCAAAATGATCTAACACTCACAGAGGCTTTCATACAAGTGATTCCTGAGGGAGAAGGACAAGAAAAGAGAAGCCAGTTTTTCTTCCTGAAACAGGGATTACTGTATAGAAAGCAAACCTCCAGAGAAGGCCTAAGTAAAGTTCAATTAGTAATCCCCAAAATGTATCGTAAGTTCGTATTAGAGAATGCACATTCTCATTTTACAGTGGGACATTTAGGACAATCTAAAACCCAAGCTCACATCAGTGGGAAATTCTACTGGCCTGGTATCCATGCAGACATAAAGAACTTCATCCAGACATGCAAAATATGCCAGAAAACCAGTGCACCTATTCCCTTACCTGACCCTCTATACCCCTTACCAATCATAGAAGTCCCTTTCTCTCAAATTGGGATGGATATCATTGGGCCGTTGGAAACCTCTAGACTGGGTAATAAATATGTACTCGTAATCGTTGATTACGCTACCCGATACCCAGAGGCGTTGCCCATGCATAAACAATACAACCCAACATATCTTAAAACATCTTCTACCATTCTTTTCTAGGGTTGGTTTCCCCAAGGAAATTCTAACGGGTCAGGGATACAATTTTATGAGCAAGTTAATAGGTGAATTACTATATATCTCCACCTTAAGAAAATCAGTTCAAATGGACGGATTGGTCAAGAAATGTAATAACACCCTCAGGATGATTTTGAGAAAATTGGTAGATCAGGATGGAAAGGACTAGGATAGCATCATCCCCTGGGACCTATTTGCAGTAAGAAATACCCCTGAGACATCCATTGTTTTTTCTCCTTTTGAACTACTTTGCGGTAGAGAACCAAGAGAAGGCTTAGACATGCTCCAGGAGACCTGGGAAGAAAGCGAGGAGGTACCTATTCCCCTTTCACAAACAGCTACCCAATTATGAGAGCATATGAACCTCGGTCGAAATCTAGTCTACACTCACATGGAAAAAGCGCAAGCCCAACAGAAGTCCACCTATGACAAGAAAGTAAATTTAAGATACTTTTCAGTAGGACAAAAGGTATTAGTCCTCTTACCTACCTCTGAAAATAAATGTGTCTCAAAGTGGCATGGGCCATATGAGGTAATAGAGCAAACAGGAACCCGTACCTATAAAATAGCCCAACCTGATACCAGAGGAGATAGACAATTGAGAGCTTATTCCCCAAGAAATATCTAGACAGATGGAATATTTAAACAACCTGCTCATGGCATTCCTAAATGTCTTCTGTGAATAACCAGGGGGCGTACATGGCACTTATCATTATATCGGAACTCCAAAGGGAAAAGCGGTCCATTTAAAACATTATAGACTCCCAGAAGCCCGAAAACAAATAGTGGTAGAGGAAGTGAAAAACATGCTGAAGGCAAACATTATCGGGCCTTCTTCCAGCCCATAATCCTCCCCTATTGTATTGGTAACAAAACCTGATCATTCTTGGAGGTTTTGCATAGACTTCAGACAGGTTAACGCCATCTACGCCTTCAATGCCTATCCTATGCTGCACATCGATGAGTTAATAGGCAAACTTTCTATCAACCCTAGACTTAACCAAGGGATATTGGCAGGTCCTGTACATGGACCTGATAAGGAAAAGAATGCTTTCTCAACGCCCCTGGGACTATTCCAGTTTGTTTTAAGTCTTCCCTTTTGGCCTGCATGGGGCCTCAGCCACTTTCCAATGCCTCAGCCACTTTCCAATGGTTTATGGACAGGATATTACAGCCCTAATACGATTTCTGTGGGGCTTATATTGACGACAGTCATTTACAGTAAGACTTGGGAAGACCATCTTTTCCATCTCGTTACTATTATGAGAACCCTCAGAGAAGCCGGCTTAACTGCTAATCCATCCAAATGTAAGCTGGCCCAATCAGCCGTGAAATACCTCAGGTTCTTTGTAGGGAATGGCAGTGGCCAGCCCACACGAGAAAAAGTGAAAGCCATCCTAGATAACCCACACCTAAGACGAACAGAGACCTCATGGCGTTCCTAGGATTGATAGGTTATTACTGTAGGATTATCCCTAATTTCTCAGATAAAAGATCTAGGTTAACCGACAAATTAAAGAGCGCTGAACCCCAGAAGATTCATTGGACTGATGAGGATGATATCTGTTACAACTTAAAACAAACCTTGTGCCAGAACCCAATCCTAAAGGTGTTAGTCTTTTCAAAGGAGTTTGTGTTACAAACTGATGCCTCCCTCACAGGATTAAGAGCAGTCCCATCACAAATGTGTGATGGATTAGAACACCCTATCCTATTCACTAGTCGAAAAACTCTTCCCGTATGTAATGAGCTACTCTGTGTTGGAGTTAGAGGCCCTTGCCATCAAATGGGCAATCACCCATCTAATATACTATCTTTTAGGAAGGAAGTTCACCCTTGTCACAGACCACTCACCTTTAGTATGGATAAGCCAACAAAAGGATTCTAACCCTCGTGTCATGCGATTGTTCTTAGACCTGCAACCCTACTGTTTCACTGCAGAACACCGAAAAGGCAAAGACCAGGGAAACGTCTATTTCTGTTCCCGGTTTCCCTGTGAAACAGATGCGGCTACATTGCATAGGGGAAGTGTATGTGAGAAACCAGAAGGTGTTTCATCCGCTTGTCCCCGAAGATCTCTCTCTCAAGTGGACAGGGCACGGCCATTGCCTTTGGATCCAGACCTTGGGGGTGGACCAGTGCGGGAGGATCACCGGGTTGAGGGGTCTTTGGGGAGTAGGACACTGGATGGCAAGACGCTGTATCCATCACCCTGTAACACCTTTACCCCATCCTAGCAGGTAGGATATGTGGGAACTTTACCCCCCTCCTTCATTCACAAACACTTCCACACTGATAGCCCGCTCCGGGAGAAAACAGACTCACACGCAAGCAGTGTACCTGACATGTCCCGCTACTATACTCAGGCGAAGTCAGGCAATTACTGATAATCACTCACACCTGATTTCCATTAAACTTCCCCTGATGGATAAAAGGCGGAGCACGAGAGCACACTCTGAGAGCGGCAAAGCACACAAAGGAGCAGCAGTTTCGAGAAGGCAGTGAAAGATGGCAAACCAAAAAGGGTTCCCAAGGAGGGAAATACCCTTGACCTTTTCAACAGGAAAGCATTACTTTCAAAAACCTTGTAGATCAGAAAATGTAAGGCCAGGAAACCAGGCTAAATAATCCTGCATTGTGTGTCGGAGATCCCAGAGGCCATCCTGCTTATCTGACCAAATCGTGGAGGAACAACAGCCTCTGTGGTATCGTCCTTGGCTCCAAGAACAAAGTAGCATCAGAGAGATCAACACAGCCTGTGAATTGGGGAGCCTGATACAAGACCGGTCTATGTTGAAATCAATGGGCATCATCACGAGGTTGAAGGTAGCCATGTTCTTAATAAGGGCATGGCTACCCCAAAACTCGGGTCCAGCTCCGGGTCCTGCGAAAGGGGAATTACCGGGCCATTCTGACCTTTGCGGGCCCGGTAATTCCCCTTACGCGGGACCTGGAGCCGGTACGTCCCCATCCCCATTTGAGCCCCCATAGGGCTCAATGGGAATGGGGAGGATGGTAGCAGCGGTACCATCCACAACGGTACCATTGCTACCATCCTGCTATGCACGCGGGTGCGGCTCTGCATGCGTTGTCTGGCCAGGCGTGCAGAGCGGCACCCGCGGGCAGAACTCGTAATGTGGCGGCATGGTAAGAACGGCGGTAGTAGCACTACTGGCGCCATTGTTGCCTTACCTCCACAGTCATAATGAGGCCCAATGTTGCAAGAGGCAATATTGTATAATGAGCGCAGGAACGGACATTGTTAAACGCGTGTGATGAAAGACGTGAGTACAGATGAATTGCAGATGAATGTTTGACCTTTGAGAAGGAAAGAAACAATACCAGTGACAGAGTGGTCCGGTGCCGCGTGGGTGCTCAATCAAAGGTCTCTCTAAAGGTAACCAGCCAAGAGGTGGCAGAAACAAAAGTAAGAACATTGTGTGAAGTGAATCGAAGTGGTGCTGCGCCGGTTAACTAACACCCATCGCACATTTGAATATCTTCGATTTTTGATATCAAGAGGAAAACTTAGAAAGTGAGATTGTATGGTCTGAGACCGAACGAGGGAGACCAAATGTGAATATTGTGCTAAAAGGTTCCGAGCCCGAACGAGGGAGATCCATGGTCCGAGCCAGAACGAGGGAGACCAGTTGTGTGACCATTGTGGAAAAAAAGGGGTTCAAGCCTGAAGGAGAGAGACCCATGATGAATACTGATAACAAGAACTTGTACATGAAAGCCCTGATAAGAAATGAACTTTCATGCTTATTTGTTGCAACAGGCCCTTGACGGTAAGAGACTGTTATTGGAAAAGAAGCTTTGGTAAAAGACCCGGAGACGTTTGCTTTGAAGTGTATCCTCATGGCAGAGAAGCCAGAGTGTGTGCAAAGCTTGAACGTGCTGCCTTGCCCTGTGCTGAAAACAGGGGGAAGAAAAGCCAGCTGCTCAACTATCCTGACATATTATTTCTTGAACACTTTTGTTTTTGCTTACACTATTATCTCGCACCATTTTGTATTTAGAAGTAAGGATTGGCAATAGGTTTATTAGTATAGGCCCTTTTATTTTGACAGACTTGAATAGGAGTGCATTCTTTTTATTTGATGATTGTCGTAGCTTTCTCCCATGTTTAGATTTAGGTTTAACCAACCCATTGAAGTTCAATAAACACCCTTGAACTTTGATCACTTGTGTCTGTCTTCACTGTTTGATACCATGCCACAGTTTTAGCTTCACACTGGTTTTAGCGTCACACATTAGCAACAGGTAGTTTTAACATTTGTTGAACTTGCAAATGCAATCGTCTATCGTCTTTAAAATATAAGTAAGCCTCTCCTTTCTCATAATTTGAGGAGACAATTCTAGCTCTCAACTAACAGACCGATTCATGGAATTAATGTGCGCTGAAATCTTCGCAGTGCCAGTGCGAAAATCGCAGTGAAACCCACGCACAGCGATTCATGGAAGTCCGTGCGCGTGTAAATCCCAGGATGTGCGTCCCAGGAGGTAAGGCAACAATGGCGCCAGTAGTGCTACTGGCGCACACATCTCCAAACAGCGTGCGCTACGCGCACAGCAAAATCGCAAATAGTGCGGCGCACACAACAAAAGTAGGAGGAACAGAGGGTGTGACACGCGGAATGGGGAACAACATGTGAAAATGTGGGCGTCACGGGGGAAGTACAGGAGGCAAATGCGCGTAACACCCACACGCACGTTCAAAACATGTATTCATGGATTCGAACGGGGATAACGCGTGCACCAAAAAAGACGCGCTAATCCAGAAACACTTACGCCAGCAGGAAGCAGGCGTACGTGGACCCGCGAAGCATAAAAGTGCGCGCAAACAACAAACAAGCTCAGACGCCAGGATGAATATACCATTCCTAGAAGCAGTGGTCGTGGGATACCGCAGGAGGAGGAGGATAGTCAGGCCCAGAATTTTCACACCCAGAACCAGCCTTTTTGGGATGCCTGATGACCAAAGGGTACGGGAGGTACAGGTTTCCACCTCACATAATACTCGACCTGGTGAGTGAGTGGGAGGATGACCTCACATCACCCACCCTGTGCTCCCAAGCACTCAGCCCCCTGGAGAAGGTTATCAATGTACTGCACTTCTTGGCCACTGGATCATTTCAGCAGACAAGTGCTATATTCGGGGGGGGGGGGTGTCACAGGTCATGCAGTCACACTGCCTATACCAGGTCTTGCAAATTAACAAGGGGGGTCCTGGGAGTCCCTCTGCCAGAAATTAGTCCTGGTTACGAGAGACTTACCCAGAGACTTTAGCTCACTATCTTTCACAGAGAAGAAATATCCCAAACATATCAGTCTTTGTCCTGCCCTGGGGCAGCCAGCACCGAAATGCAAGGCAATTCTCCTCTGAACAAGAGTACCAACAGAAACCCCAGACACGTGTTTCGGTCTGGTTGGACCTCATCAGTAGGGTGGATCTGTGCCTCTCTAAGAATAGTGAGCAAGGGGTCCACGTCTGGATTACCCTAGTAATTTAGGGTGAGACCCAAAGTTACTTAAATATGCAAATTAACAAGGGGGGTCCTGGGAGTCCCTCTGCCAGACATTAGTCCTGGTTACGAGAGACTTACCCAGAGTCTTTAGCTCACTATCTTTCACAGAGAAGAAATATCCCAAACATATCAGTCTTTGTCCTGCCCTGGGGCAGTCCAGCACCAAAATGCAAGGCAATTCTCCTCTGAACAAGAGTACCAACAGAAACCCCAGACACGTGTTTCGGTCTGGTTGGACCTCTTCAGTAGGGTGGATCTGTGCCTCTCTAAGAATAGTGAGCAAGGGGTCCATGTCTGGATTACCCTAGTAACTTAAGGTGAGACCCAAAGTTACTTAAATATGCAAATTAACAAGGGGGGTCCTGGGAGTCCCTCTGCCAGACATTAGTCCTGGTTACGAGAGACTTACCCAGGTCTTGGCCATTATGACTGCACAACCATCAGTCCGCAGGCACATATACCTGCCCAGATCACCTGCAGAAAGGCAGGCTGCCATCCAGGATTTCTACGGGTGGCACAATTCCCCAAAGTCCTAGGTGCCATTGATTGCACCCTTGTGGCTCTACGTCCCCCCAGGGCATCAGAGCACATCTATAGAAACTGCAAGCACTGTCATTCCATCAACGTGCAGGTAGTATGTGATGCCAGGGGAATCATCACCTCAGTATATGCCAACTATCCAGGGTTTACCCACAACAGTTTTATTTACAGAATGTCAACCCTAAAACGGGACCTAGAACCTGGGCAGCATGGCGATATATGGCTGCTCGGTGAGTATAAATGCCACAGCACATGCATGCATGTCAGATACTGAGTAATGTCCCATCCCCACTAATGATACCCATCACCACCTCCCCAGGGGACAGTGCCTACCCTCTGAGCACCCACATGAGGATGCCGATTCAGAACCCCACCACGCCACCGAGGTAAGATACAACACAGCCCACATTGCAACCCGGGGCATAGTGGAGCGCAAATTCGGAGTGCTCAAGTCACGCTTTCGCTCCCTTGACTGTTCTGGCGGGCAGCTGTTATACGCTCCCCCAGTAGTGTGCAGGATCACAGTGGCAGCATGTGTCCTGCACAATGTTGCAACACGCCGGGGCCTGCCCATGGACATGGTGGTGCCCCCACATCCCCAACCACATGCACGTCTGCTGCGCATGGGAGGGGAAAGGGCACGGAGTGAGGCAGCCCGTACGCAGCTGGTGGCTACTTACTTCACCTAAAATCACACCCCTGTGGAGTGCACACAGCCCTGGCACATACCAGCTGACAATCAATGATGATGACATAAGGGACAGTCAACTGTCACAACCATACCAGCCTGACATTGGTTACCTGGAAGTGTTACATTGTGTGCATCCCTACCTACACAAACACCACCAATGCTGTGTCATCAAAAGACACACTTCTATGCTGCTAAATTCATTACCCCATTGCAAAATACAACATGACAACAGTGCTATGTCACCCAACCCCTCCCCAGCACCGCCACCCAACACATCATGGCATGTCATGCTATGTGAGAGCAAACAAAGCAATCCCCAAAACCTGACACAAGTGTCACAAAGTACAGTGTCCCTAATGGAAACTGGCCGCACACAATATGCTCCCAGCAATGTAGAACTAACAACATACATGACCAAATACTTACCAACAATACAATGCAGCTACACAACCTCAAACATAGCAAAAACATGACAGTACTAAGTTAAAGTAGTGGTAGTCTTACAACCTGATTATGCCAGCACATCGACCCCTTCCAACTATACAGTGTTGCTGCCACACAAATGTGTAAGTGCACTGCTTACAACATGAACTCCATCTCCAAAGTAGACGGCCTTGTGAAGACATGAGGAATGAACCTGCAAATTAGGAGGAAGACATGGATGCACAAGCACATATCAATACACCATGCAGTGTACAATACAACAACAATATACACTAGGAATGTATACACAGTATTGACTACAGACTGCCCACACAGCTCATGGGAGTCCAACGTCACTGTGTAATTCACTGTCACTTGGGCACACCCTTTGCAAGCCCATGGAAACGGGAAGCAGGAGAGGTGTGTGTCTCACGAACCCAAGCATCTAACCCAAACTCAGGAGAAGCCTGCATGTGCCCAGTCGGAATACAGTGCATGCCCACGGGAGCCACATAAGGCAATACACTGTAAAAAAAAATCAAAAATCAAAAATGGCCATGTGGGGGCTGTGGGGGGAGGCCACCCAGGAGGTCCGAGGACAGGGTGCACACCAAAAGCCACCTGTGTGGATGTTGGGGAAAAAAAAAAACATCTCCATGGGCTCATGGCCTGCATGGCTATGACAATGTGGGAGAACTGCTGCTGTTGCTCTCATCACCCTCTGCTGCTGCATCAGGAGGTGGTGGTGCTATGGGAGGCAGCCCACGCAAAGCCCTGGTATGGTCCTCCATGGCAGCAAGCATGCGGGTGTGGAAGGTCTCGTTCTGGAGGATTATAGTGCGGAGATCCCCATGCAGCACCTGACGTGATGCCCGGATCTCCTCCCGAGATGCCTGCATCTCAGCTGAGAGCGAACGTGTGAGCCGCTCCAGCTGCTGTTCTGTTCTCAAGTTAGTGGAAGCCTCAAGGTCAACAAGAGTCTCCCTGAGGTGATGGAGTTCTACCCTCAGGGCTTCCCTGTGGCCCTGGGTCTCTATTGATATCGATTGGTGTAGAGTCTCCAGTGCCGCCCGTCAGTCCCTGTTGGACGCCAACATGTCTTCCCTGTGTGATTGGCAAATGGAGTCTGTTGCCTGCTGTAGTTGCTCCATCTGCCTTTCAGGGGGGACAATGGAAGTGGCCACCCTCTCCATTGCTTGAGCCATCATCTCAACTGATGCTGTTGGGTTGCCATACCGTACATGGATTGTTCCCATACGGTATTGCCTGGTGGCGTACGGCCACCGCGTCGGCGGGCACCACAACTGTTTGGGGCAAGGCGATCTGCGCCTTGCTGTGCTGGCACTGCCTGAGGCTGCAAGACTGCATTCCCCCTCTGATCTGCTGGCCCAGGAACAGGATCAGATGTTGTGGAGTGTGACCCTGCATCCGTAACTGCCAAAGGCGGACTTACCAACACTGACATCCCCATGGAGGGTTCAACCACTGGTGCAGGTGGGTTGGACAGAACAGAATCCCTGCCAGAAACACTTACCTGCGACGGCACATAGGTCTCATCATCCGAATCAGCACCTGGATAGAGGTCTGGGGAGGTGCACCCAGAGACACCCCTGGACAGAATGGTCTGCAGCAAGATTGGGTTCTCACCCACCACCACACCACGTCCCCCACTGGTGCCCGGTCGTGCCTGAGATTCCTCCTGGGTCTGCACCATCTCCTCAACCTCAACAGCATCAAGTGCGTCATCCCCTGCAAAAACATGAAAGACAAAAAATGGAAACAGGCATTAGCACCATAGCACACAAATAGGCCTGACAAGCTACAGAACCAGTACATTATTGACACATGTCCCACATGACTATAACCCTCCCATGCATGCACTGTCACTGAGTTGGAAGGGGAGGCAAAAGGCAGACACTGATGACACCAAGATGGAAGAGCAACACATTTGCTGCATGCTGGGTAGCACTGCCATCACACATTGGCCTGTGAGTGGCATGTCCAATACACATACATGACACATGTCAACACACAGATGACATGTACCATAGCCATGGTACATTCCACAAGTACATCCATATGTCAGTGAATGAGTACTGTCAGCCATCCATGTGAGATGGACATGATGAGATGAAAAATGCTACAAAGTTTGACAAAATACGCATGTGCCACACACTGCAACACATCCAGTGTACAAAAATACAGTGATTGCAGGCCGATGTACACATCAATGGTTGTGCACTTCAACATGACAGGAAACATCTATCATGTCCCACATTCAAACAGGCCCCAAAAAATGTATGTGATCAGGCCAATACTCAATCAGCCTGAATGGTCAAATCATTCACCTAACAAGGTAACACATGTGGGCCAATGTGGGTTTCATCAATGAGAGAAGCATGTCACAAATGTGACAATAGGGCTGAGGAATGCGTAGCAAAAGTGGGAGAATTGAAACAATCAGCCTGAACGAACACTGAAAAATATAAACAATTTTGCAAGATGCCACTTCAAGGGCAACTGCCGTAATGTTGCGCTAAATTACTACTGTGGGCAGAAGGGATACTGTCACACCCAAATCCAAGGCAGCTGAATGTTTTGGATGAAGCACATGGGTGACCCATACCACTCAGGCACACACACCCTCACCTGGCACTCAATCAGAACCCGTCACCCAAACAACATACACATGCATCACACACACATGCATGGGCACTCACCGGACAATGCATCATAATCAGGTAGTTCTCCCATACCTTGGATCTGTTCCTCTGTGACGAAGGCCCCAGCAACAGACTCATGTTCAGTGAGTTTGTTGTCCTCTTGTGGAGACCCATCGCCAGTCACCAGAGTAGCGGCATGATTTGAGGCCAGCTTGTTCTTTGCTCTGCGTTTCAGGTCATTCCACCGCTTGTAGCAATCATCAGCTGTGCGCCTCACAAATCCAAGGGCAATTATGCGGTCGGGGATGGTCTGCCAGTGTGCCCTACGTTGACCAGGTGTGGTCTTGCACCCTGCAGTCACCAACATTTCGCGGCTATGTGCCGACATATAGGAAACAAGTGCATCAAGTTCCGCGTCATTAAAGTAAGGCTTCCTTGACGTGCCGGAGTGTGTAGCCGTGTCTGGGGTCTCAGCCTGTCGTGCCAGAGCACCCTTCTTCCTCTTCTTTAAAGGTGGAACGGAGCCAGAGTGGCTTATGCCGCTCTGGTCAGTAGGGGCAGAATCACCGGTGGACTGGGTAGTAGGAGTGTGGGAATGCACAATGACCATAGGTCTTGATGCAGGCATTGGTTGAGGGTAATGTTGGCAGGGGGAATGTCAGTTTGATGGACCTGGACTGACACTGTCCTGGCTGGGAGAGTCAGAGCTGGGGTGGATGGAGCTGCAGCTGCCCCTGCAGCCTCCCCACCCTGCATACTTGGGGCAGCAGATGACATAGCTGCCCCAGATCCACGTGGCTTGGTGACAACAACTTGCACCGCCACATGTGGCCTCGACTTGCTGACCTGGAAGTCAGCCTGGGAGTCATCCTGTGCCAGGTCAGGTGCCACAATGGGCTGGTCCAACAGGGACTGAGCTGGGATGGTGTCAGCCACGTTTCCCTCAACCATGGGGGGGTCATGGGTGTCCCTGATTGTTCCTCCACACATGGGGGTATAGGGGCACCCTGCAAATCCCGGCCATGTCCCATACCGCGCCCACCACGCCCACCTTTTGAAGGTCGGCCACTTTTGCCTCCCTTACGGCTTGGTCTCCTCCCAACCATGGCACTGATGTTGTTATGCGTATGGGAGTTGCAGTAAACTATTGTCCTGGGCAATTGGGGGTCAAAGGGGTAGGATACTAGATGGAATTCGTACCCTAGTGCTCTAACAAGGCTTTCTGTGACCCCTGGGGGAAGATGACGGGTCACGCAACGCACAGGCAGCCCAAAATCAAAAATTAACGTGCACGCAACCCCTCGTAGACCACGTGCGTGAAAAAATGAACCCGCACTACGCTGTGGCACCCAGAAACACAAAAATAAGCGTACGTGTTATACACGCAGCCTACAATGACCTCTGAAGGGGACCGCGACACACGGGGCAAGCACAGTTGCTAAGTACGTGCGGAACTCACCGTCTGCCTGGAAAAAGAACGTGAAAAATACGCGCGTGTGCGCGTTGGCAACTCCCCTGCCAAAAGAAGAATTGTACGCTGTCTGAGGAGACAGGACAAAAGGAGAAGTGAACTCTGTTTGAGGAAACAGGTCCAACAAAAAATCAGAAAATAGCTGTCAGAGGTAACAGGGAGTACGAACTACAAACGCTGTGAGGTAATCGCGTGTGAACCGACAAGAAGTACAGCTTTCACCCACTTGCTCTCCACGAAAAGCATGTACAAGGAAATGGTGTCCTACACGTAGCTTTTAAACTGGCCCACATGTACAAGTCAGATACGCGTGTACACAGGCCCTTTCCTCCAATTACACGCAATGACACTCAGACATGCAGTTTTTCCACGTGTGCTCTGTCATCACGTGCTATGAGGGAAACGGCCGTGCGCGTAATGTAACTTACACGCTGACGTGCTAAGGGCCTTTGGTCCAATGAAATTGCGTGCGTGTGCTGACGCGCTTACGCGCTAAGGCCCTTTCCTCGAATTACACGCTGACGTGCAATTTTTTCATGTGCCAAATCACTCCGTATCAAGCTGGCCACGTGAAAACACACAGAAGACCACGCTCCTGCCCAGAAGGCCGAATTACTGCCCCCCAGAGCCCCGAGCACGCTCCCATCTGCCATCTGCTGCTGCCTGACTGCCTGCTGCCCACGTGCCCTGCCATTTGCTGCCTGCATGTCAGCCAGGGGTGTAGTTGCTGTGACCACCCCTGCTGGAACCAAAGACTCCCGACTGGGATTGCATCGCTCCACAGCCCAGCTCCAGGACCCAGTTGCCCACCCACTCCTGCCTCTGGGGTTTCCATGTCGGGCACATCTCCATCTGGCAGCACTGGCAACCCCCAGCCAGAGAGGCAGAGGGCCACCAGCTTCACTGCCACCAAAGTTGGTGTCCTGGTGGAGCAAGTCCTGGGGCACTATGATGCCCTCTTTGGAGGTTTGCGCGCCGACAATGAAGGACGGGAGAGGATCTGGGACGACGTAGTGGTTGCCATCAACGCGGAGGGGGTGGCAACCCGCGACATCAAGCATGTCAAGAAGTGCTGGGAGGACTTCATGTCCAGGACCCTCCACAAGGCCCGGCGCCTCGCAGAGGGTGGCCGGGCACGCATGAGTAACATCCAGATGAGGGTCCTGGAACGCGTAGGCCCAGCGCTCCACGCCCAGATCCTTCGGAGGCAGACCCGTCTGGAGTTGAGCGGTAAGTGGCCAAGTATTGCTGTGTGAGACAGGGCATGTTGCAGTGTGCTGGTAGTCTGATGCTTGCCTGTATGTGTGACATAGGCCATGTATGGATGTGTGTGTGCAGGGACATCATGATCATGCATGTGAGACCAGTTATGTGTGAACCACATGGTTGGTGCATGTATTTTAATGCAACATGAGGAGCTCTATGCGGAATGCACACATGAAAGCATGGCTGTCTCTGCTCCTGGACATGGAGGGGGGGTGAGGAATGGGTGCTGATGTCATGTACATGTATGGTGCACATGTGTGTTTGTGTGCCTGAGAAGTGTGTGTGTGACTTTGAAACGCCATGGATGCATGTGACTTTGAAGGCAACATCTTGGTTTACAGGGGCCCTTCTACATGGATGTTGATGTTGATTGCAGGCGCCGGGACTGTTTCTGCATGTGTGTTGTGTGCATTCATCCATGTGTTGTGGAATGACAGGATGGAAGTGACATTTGACAGTGCCACTCATGTGTTATCGCTTCCTGTCTAGGGTATTTTGTACTGTACCCTGATGCTTGTGTTCTATGTCTCCCTCTACGCAGTGTCAAGTGAAGAAGAGGGGGGAGACGGTGCTGTGGAGCCAAGCGGCGGGGATGCCTCCACCGGGTGGCGAAGCAAGGCCCAGCCACCCTCCCAGGAATTACCATCATCCGGGAGCGAGGGGGCTGGTGCTGCGTCTGCCACAACGGCTGTGGCGGAAGGGCCGGGTGAGCCC
This sequence comes from Ambystoma mexicanum, assembly GCF_040938575.1. Classification (NCBI taxonomy): domain Eukaryota; kingdom Metazoa; phylum Chordata; class Amphibia; order Caudata; family Ambystomatidae; genus Ambystoma; species Ambystoma mexicanum. Next base: position 36,865,948 of record NC_090935.1, on the reverse strand, counting down.
CCACAGGGGCTTCCAATGGCGGAAGACTGTGTGGAGACATCCAGGTTGGTGGTCTCCGCAGAGGAGGAGGAGCCCGCTACTGAGCCGCACATGGGGCCTGGAGGGGGTAGTACCACTGGTGCAAGTGGTGCAGTCCAGGGCCAGGGTCAGGAGGCAGCACAGGTCACCACGGAGGGGCCTGTGCATGTCGCTGTCCCTGACCCTGTGACTGCACCACCATGCACCAGCAGGGAGGCTTCGTCCCAGGCCTGTCCGCAGGTAGGGGAGAGTGCCATGTCATCTGCCTCTCCACTACCTGCGGACGAGGAGTCCCACGAACGTATGGGCTCCATCCTGGTTGGTGTCGCATTGCGCACGCGTGTCATTCGTGATGACATGCGTTCTTCCTGGGCGGAGAACGTACGTCATCACGGAGAGCAGCGTTGTGACGTGGCACTGCTGGGAGGGGCCCTGGTTGGTGGGTTCCTACATGTGTCACGCACTCTGGCGGACCTCTCCTCCTCTGTGGAGACTATGCGCCAGTCGTTCTCCACACCGTCTTCCGGCCCAGATTCCACCAGGGCCCCCTGTGGACCTGTCCCGACCAACACAGCCAGCTTGGTGGAACTCACATCCCTGCCACAGTCGGGAGTCGGCGGCCCAGCTGGGGTGGACACCACAACTGGAGACCAGCTGATGGAGGATGTGCAGGCACCCTCAGACACGGCACATGGACAGCAGCAGCAGGAGCAGGCTCTAGGTGGGAGCAATGATGGCTCGGGGCCATCAACATCGGAGGGGCAGGCATCGGCCAGAGGGCAGGAGGACCCAGGAATGGGAGTGTCTTCCGTGTGGCACCGGTTGGGCCAGCAGATAGGTGCGGAGCAGCGGCGGGCGGAAGAGGCGCGGCTCACCATGGTCAGGGCGGAGTTCTCCATGCGTCAGGCTTTGAGGCGGACAAAGTGCCTCGAGGCAACTCGCAGGGAGTTGGAACAGGCCATGAGTGCCTCCCTGCGAGACCTCGGGGCCAGGACAGAGGCCCACCTCCGGCAAATAGACATGGAGTTTGATGATGCCCTGGCCCGGGACACCACAGAGTGAGCCGCTGGACTTGCCCGCCATGTATATAGTTAGATAGTGTTAGGTTTTCTTTCATTTTTTCTTTATTTTGGGTGCGCTTGGACAATGCACCACGTTTTTGTATATAGTTTTTTATTTTGATAGGTTTCATTTCATCAGTTGGGCTCATGGACCCTGGATTGTTCATCTGTACATAGTTCACCACTGGATTATTCTCTTTTTTTATTTTCACCATGGAGCAATGGATTTCACTTTCTTTTTTCCCTTGGATTTGCTTTGTTGGACTGTGACTTTGGACAGCATTTCTTTTGGATTTCTTTGGATTATGATTTCTTGTTTTTTATTCTTTTACGGACATGCAGCTTTTCTTTTATTATTCCCATTGTTGTGTGTTGGATTTTAATTACATTCATGTTGTGTTTAATACATTTTTTTCTTCATACTTCGATGTGTGGTATTATCTCATTGGTTTCATGCATGTCATGATATGGGTTTTCACATTCACTTGCACCCATTGTGTGTGTGTGACGGACATGTGTTCATTTACATACTTGCCATTGGGGTTGTATCATGTAATTGCCTTTTCTATGTGGGTGGATGCAATACTTGGTTGGGTCTTTGGGCTGGGGAGGCTGGCCATAAGGGCCATGATTGAGGATCATCGACCTGGGGGCAGGGGGACATGAGTGGGACATGAGTGGGGGCCTGCTGACAGGTGCCCTGCACTGCTGGGGGGTGGGGGTCCAGGGGGAAATGAGTGGGGTCCTGCTGGCAGGTGCCCTGCACTGCTGGGGGGTGGGGGTGCAGGGGGAAATGAGTGGGACATGAGTGGGGGCCTGCTGGCAGGTGCCCCTGACTGCTGGGGGGTGGGGATGCAAAGGGACATGAGTGGGGGCCTGCTGGCAGGTGCCCCTGACTGCTGGGGGTGCAGGGGGACATGAGTGGGACATGAGTGGGGGCCTGCTGGCAGGTGCCCCTGACTGCAGGGGGGTGGGGGTGCAGGGGGACATGAGTGGGGGCCTGCTGGCAGGTGCCCCTGACTGCTGGGGGTGGGAGTGCAAAGGGACATGAGTGTGGGCCTGCTGGCAGGTGCCCCTGACTGCTGAGGGGTGGGGGTGCAGGGGGACATGAGTGGGGGCCTGCTGGCAGGTGCCCCTGACTGCTGGGGGTGCAGGGGGACATGAGTGGGGGCCTGCTGGCAGGTGCCCCTGACTGCTGGGGGGTGGGGGTGCAGGGGGACATGAGTGGGGGCCCTATGGTGTGGGCTGCCTGCAGAGGCCGTGGAGGGAACACCTGGGAGGACCCACACTGCCAATTCACATGTAGGACTCCCCACGCACCCCCGAAATTCAGAACACCACTCTGACAGAAAAATTACATGTGAAACTTCCCGCACACACCAGGAATACACGTACCCTGCTCAAATCGCGTATGAAACTTCCCGCGAACCCCAGTAATACACGTACCCCACTCGCACAGGCCCTTTCGCATGTGAAACTTCACGCGAACCCCAGTAATACACATACCCCACTCGCACAGGCCCTTTCGCGTGTGAAACTTTCCACGAACCCCAGTAATAGACATACCCCACTCGCACAGGCCCTTTCGCGTGTGAAACTTCCCGCAAACCCCAGTTATACACGTACCCCACTCGCACAGGGCCAATCGCGTGTGAAACTTCCCGCGAACCCCAGTTATACACGTACCCCACTCGCACAGGGCCAATCGCGTGTGAAACTTCCCGCGAACCCCAGTTATACACGTACTTCACTCGCACAGGCCCTTTGGCGTTTGAAACTTCCTGCGAACCCCCGTAATACACGTACCTTGCCCCAATCATGTGTGAAACTTCCCGCGAACCCCAGTTATACACGTACCCCACTCGCACCGGCCCTTTCGCGTGTGAAACTTCCCACGCACCCCCAAAATACACGTACTCGGATCCAATCGCATGTGAGACTTCCCGGGAACCCCCGTAATACACGTACCCTGCTCCAATCGCGTGTGAAACTTCCCGCGAACCCCAGTTATACACGTACCCCGCTCGCACAGGGCCTATCGCGTGTGAAACTTCATGCGAACCCCAGTAATACACGTTCCCCGCTTGCCGTTTGCTGTTTGGCAGCCCTGTAAACTGGTCCAGGGTTAGCGCAGCCCTTTGCGCTGGATTGGGGATTTTGATGGCTTTTCCTTGCACAAGGGCGTTCTTGGGGGCGTAACTGGCGCTGCTGCAGGGTCGCTGCGCCACTCTGCGCCACGGCTGGTTTTGGAGGCTAAAATCCATGAATACGCTGTGCGCTGAAATCGATATTAGCGCACGTGGCTGGCGCAGACATTCTCACACGCACACTGTGCGCCAGCCGCGTGCGCCACTCGTGCGCGAAATTCTATGAATTACCCCCTTTATCCGGGTACTTTTTACTATATACTTGCAGCAAAATGTAAAGCATACTCCAATGCTGATAATAGAACTTATTCACTTTATTTACATCAACACTGGCGACTAGAGTTTGCATCCAACATTATATTTCAGGAGGTCCACCATGACGATTTATGAACTCTCCTGGATTCCTCCGGTTCATCAATGTTGTGCTCTTAAGGCTAAACCGTTAAATATATTACCTTTAGTTATGGAATAGTGTATCGTTTAATTTCACTTGACTGTTTATCCTAACATATCGAAGAATTTTAATGGTTATTTTAACACACCAAGGAATTGTAAACACACTTTCTGTTCATTTCATAACTGTTTTGGAATGTGCACACAGTTGAATTATTATTATATGAATCTTTTATGATGGTGTCCACTGAAATAAAAATCGTATTGATTGATTGATTTTTTTGGGTTTGGGAGAGAGCTGTGGGAAAGTAGAGAAATAGATGGAGTGGGTCTGGGAGTGTAGGGTAAGGCTAAACTGGAATGCTGAGGAGGGGGAACGTAAACCTAGTAGCTTTTCTGAGTTCATGTACATTTGGCCTAGAGGCAGCTTTCTATGGATTCTTTATAGATAGTGGGGGTCATTACGACTTTGGAGGTAGCCGTGGTGCTATTAGAGCCATGGTTTCCTCCAAAGTCGTGTCCGGGTCCGGGTAGTCGGAATGGGGACTTACCGGGTCATTCCAGCCTTGAAGGACCCGGTAGGTCCCCATTCTGAAAACCATTCCCCATTCCCATTCGAGCTCCCATAGGGCTCAATGGGAATGGGGAAGGAGCTAATAACGGGCCCGCTATATAGTTGCTCAAGCTAAGGGCAGCTGATAAAACCAGCCGGCCTTAGTGGGACCCGCTAAGAGACCTCAGAATGCGGCGGTAGGGGGTTAACGGCACCGGCATCCTTACCAGTGCCATTAACCCCCTACCGCCATACTCGGAATGGCCCACATTGAATAGTGAGGGACATAAGCAGGATCCTTGCGGAACACCACATTCCAATTTTTCTGGATCCACCTGGAAGTCTGCCACGGCCACTCTTAAAAGTCTAGGACCCAAAAAAGATCAGATACAAGCTTCTGTCCTGTCAGATCATCCGACCAGATACACCAGTCTCCTCACCAGGAGGTAGTGGTCGACCCGGCTGATGGCTGCAGAGAAGTCCAGCAACAATAAAAGTGCTGTGTTACCCGCATCTATAATCCTAGAGATGTTTGATTTCAAACCCAACAGAGCTGGATAGTTCCATTCCCTGGGCTACAGAGCAAGCACAGCATTTTTTAACAAGTACTTTTTTTTTATCAAAATGTTGAATAACCAAAGAAGCATAATTTCACTAAGTAGTAGTATCATGGTGCTTTATTTATATTAAGGAGTTCCCATTTTGTACAAGCACAAAAGCGTAAAACATTTTATACAGCAAATTCAATACTACATTTTACAATCAGTTTACATCACAGTGACATACATCAGTCCATTTCCTTTATATTTCTCAAAAAGGTTTTTCTTAATGTCAGTATCCCCAGACAAACATTTTCAGTTATTGCATACTTCACCGGGCAAATGCCAAATGTGCCTACACTGGACTCCGCTTCCTGCTGCATTGAATCATATGTGTACCGTCAATGATCTGTTTAAGCGATCACCTTTCATGCCACAAGTGATGGGTCCACGAGAATCTGTGAAACTACTGGCCTCACCCAAAGGCATTGACCACACACTAAAACCAACACTTTTATTCCCAGGCAGTGTACAATCTGCCACCTTGCAGGAACCACACAGTGTTTACAATTTGGGCAATCATGTCCACAAGGAAGTGCGGCAATGCGCAGGTGGGAAATGCTTGTAATGCTGGAAATGCTGGTGCTTATAGCACCCGTACCTCTCAGTCATTGCCCTCAGTTGAGTCTTACACCACTGCATCCACAAGGCCCTCTATAGCCATCCTTTTCGGAATATTGGGTTTATCTCTGTAGGTGAGGAAAATTTGGCCCAGCAATTTGGTCCACCGAAATGTTGCTGCAGTCGATGAGAGCGGAAGCTACGAGCTCAGGTTTCCACCACCTCTAGAGCACAAACCGGATAATATTGCTACTAGCATGGAACGAGCAGGGCAAAAATGTGTGGTTAAAGAACACAGATGAAGATATATGCAAGTATACATGGACAAGTTGCTACCTCTACCTGCTTTGCAGCATAACACATCTCTATGTTAATTTTTTTGTGCAGAGAATTGCTTGCACAGCTAGAAACACCAGTGGGATCCATTGGGTTAGACCAGTGTGCTCAGAATCACAGATTCACTGTAAAGAGATCTCAGAAATTAGATCTAATGAACCCCTAAGATCCAAAGATTGCACTCTTTCCGGATTCTAGTAAAGATGCATGGATAAAAGGCTGGTCTTCAGGGATTAGTTGAAGAAAATTGACAATCTTATGTCCTACCCCACTTGTCAGCTTAAATTGAATGCAGTAAATTACACTTTGAACAGTCCAGATACTACAATGTCGTTTTTGTCAACACACAACAGCGCTGCCACTTGAAAGTGTATTGCTGTGCCCATATTGTTGAAGAGGCCTAATGCTGCTAGACAAAGTGGCTAGGTCAGAGAAAGAAAATGAAAAATTTCTCTACGATGGAATATGCAATGTTTAGGTTGAAAACTGATCATTCACACTAAAACAGAAAGGTAGGTGACCTCAAAGTGTGCGGATTAACACCAGACATGACACTGCAGTGACCTCTTGACGCGAGATTGTTACCTTCATACAAAAGATTTGATAAGGTGAAATCAAGTAGCGAGGCTGATTTGCTAGGTATCCCAATTTCCAAAGTGGATAGAGAATTGGTAAATTGTGGGTTCATTTTTTGCATCCCTCGTGCACCACTGGTAGCTGCTAGCCCCTCGTGCACCAGTGGTAGCTCCTGGTTGCTGGTTAATGCTGTATAACTAGCATCCCACAATCCCTGCAGTTCCACGTGGGTTGTCTATCGGAGCTCTAGTTTAAAAGAGTAGACTATGTCAAGAGCATCTCAATCTTTATGGGGCTTTAGTAGCTTGAAGGGGAATTATTTGTGTAAAGACAAATTTGTTTCCAATTCTGCTCCTTTTGTTGAGTGCCGTAACAATTCCAATATTGGAAGTTTGCAGGAAAAAGATGGAAAGAGACTAAATGGTTTTGCATGGGATGCTGGCAAATAAATACCCTTCTTTGCCCAGAAGCACTCACTATTTAAATACCTCTCTCGTATTCATCTACCTGATACATTATTATACCAGAGTTTGAAATTGATCAGAACTGTGAGAATCTGCCTATGGCTTAGAAGAGCCTTGTTAGCTTGACACCAACAGTTACCGGGGGCTACCTTTGGCTCCCCAGGTCAACTGATGCCAAACAAGCCCACCTCTGTGAATATAACTCTGTGCATTTGGGATAATCTAAAAATAAACATTAGGACACATCTATATATAAGTGATAATACATTAGAAGTTTGCATCTTATATGAAGTTAGATTTGCATAACCCCATTTACTAGTTCCTCCTTCCCCCGTGGGAGAAAGTTCCTGGTCACTCCTTAATGCTGGATACAGAGGAGCTGCTATTAGCTCCTGATTATCCAATCTTAATTTCGATCCCTGATTATACCATAGATGATGCCATATTTCCTAAACTGACAAATGCAAGTCAGCTAGATGAAGACCCTCTGTTTTGGGAGAAAGGAGAACCATGCAGGAATGGAAAATAAGTTGCTTCGATGTTTTTAAAATGGTGCGCAAAGATGAGATGTCGCTGCTGCCAAAGTGCAAAGAGATGGGGAAGCTGTTTATAAACTCTTGCTCTAGAGTGATGAAACAGCTTTCTTCAACTGTGGGTTACTATACCAGCAAGACTAATTAAGCATATGGAAAGAATACACTTTTTCTCTGACATCTGATGACAGAGCAGAGAACAAAGAGGCTGGTACAAGTTGGGGCTATCCATAGTCCAGAAGTAGATCTATATATTAATGCTGATAATAAAAATGGGTCACATGGATACAAAACTGTGGGAAGAGGCAGAATGGATAATACCCTGAGGGAGGCTGGGCAACGTGACAAAATGACATTGGCCATACCTTATTTAAACTAAAAGGAGGTCTTGAGACGAAGGGTGCCGGCCCATGATGCAATGTGCAATCAAGAGGCAGCAAATGAGGGATTTTCCCTCTTGTCTGTTCCCAGCCCATATTGTGTGAATAGATCTTAGCTAAAATCTCCTGCCCAGACAGCTGCCTTTTGGCAAAAGTGAAACCTTTTTTCTATTGTCTATGTAGGTCTGACACCAAGATCTTCCATTTGCATCACAAATCTCAGCACAGGATGTGTATGGGACCCATACCTGCTATTACAGATGCTGATACCTCTCCACGGCACAGGGTGTGTATGGGACCCATACCTGCTATTACAGATGCTGATACCCCTCCACGGCACAGGGTGTGCTGGGACCCATACCTGCTATTACAGATGCTGATACCCCTCCACGGCACAGGGTGTGTATGGGACCCATACCTGCTATTACAGATGCTGGTACCCCTCCACAGCACAGGATGTGTATGGGACCCATACCTGCTATTACAGATGCTGATACCTCTCCACGGCACAGGGTGTGTATGGGACCCAGACCTGCTATTACAGATGCAGATACCCCTCCACAGCACAGGATGTGTATGGGACCCGTACCTGCTATTACAGATGCTGATACCCCTCCACGGCACAGGATGTGTATGGGACCCATACCTGCTATTACAGATGCTGGTACCCCTCCACGGCACAGGATGTGTATGGGACCCATACCTGCTATTACAGATGCTGGTACCCCTCCACCCATACCTGCTATTACAGATGCAGATACCCCTCCACGGCACAGGATGTGTATGGGACCCATACCTGCTATTACAGATGCTGGTACCCCTCCACAGCACAGGATGTGTATGGGACCCATACCTGCTATTACAGATGCTGATACCCCTCCACGGCACAGGGTGTGTATGGGACCCACACCTGCTATTACAGATGCTGGTACCCCTCCACAGCACAGGATGTATATGGGACCCATACCTGCTATTACAGATGCTGATACCCCTCCACCCATACCTGCTATTACAGATGCAGATACCCCTCCACGGCACAGGATGTGTATGGGACCCATACCTGCTATTACAGATGCAGATACCCCTCCACGGCACAGGATGTGTATGGGACCCGTACCTGCTATTACAGATGCAGATACCCCTCCACGGCACAGGATGTGTATGGGACCCGTACCTGCTATTACAGATGCAGATACCCCTCCACGGCACAGGATGTGTATGGGACCCGTACCTGCTATTACATATGCAGGTACCCCTCCACGGCACAGGATGTGTATGGGACCCGTACCTGCTATTACAGATGCAGATACCCCTCCACGGCACAGGATGTGTATGGGACCCGTACCTGCTATTACAGATGCTGGTACCCCTCCACAGCACAGGATGTGTATGGGATGTGTATGGGACCCATACCTGCTATTACAGATGCTGGTACCCCTCCACGGCACAGGATGTGTATGGGACCCATACCTGCTATTACAGATGCTGGTACCCCTCCACGGCACAGGATGTGTATGGGACCCATACCTGCTATTAAGATGCTGGTACCCCTCCACGGCACAGGATGTGTATGGGACCCATACCTGCTATTACAGATGCTGATACCCCTCGACGGCACAGGATGTGTATGGGACCCATACCTGCTATTACAGATACAGATACCCCTCCACGGCACAGGATGTGTATGGGACCCATACCTGCTATTACATATGCTGGTACCCCTCCACGGCACAGGATGTGTATGGGACCCATACCTGCTATTACAGATGCAGATACCCCTCCACGGCACAGGATGTGTATGGGACCCATACCTGCTATTACAGATGCAGATACCCCTCCACAGCACAGGATGTGTATGGGACCCATACCTGCTATTACAGATGCAGATACCCCTCCACGGCACAGGGTGTGTATGGGACCCATACCTGCTATTACATATGCTGGTACCCCTCCACGGCACAGGGTGTGTATGGGACCCATACCTGCTATTACAGATGCAGATACCCCTCCACGGCACAGGATGTGTATGGGACCCATACCTGCTATTACAGATTCAGATACCCCTCCACAGCACAGGATGTGTATGGGACCCATACCTGCTATTACAGATGCGATACCCCTCCACGGCACAGGATGTGTATGGGACCCATACCTGCTATTACATATACTGGTACCCCTCCACGGCACAGGATGTGTATGGGACCCATACCTGCTATTACAGATGCTGGTACCCCTCCACGGCACAGGATGTGTATGGGACCCATACCTGCTATTACAGATGCAGATACCCCTCCACTGCACAGGATGTGTATGGGACCCATACCTGCTATTACAGATGCAGATACCCCTCCACGGCACAGGATGTGTATGGGACCCGTACCTACTATTACAGATGCTGGTACCCCTCCATGGCACAGGATGTGTATGGGACCCATACCTGCTATTACAGATGCAGATACCCCTCCACGGCACAGGATGTGTATGGGACCCATACCTGCTATTACAGATGCTGGTACCCCTCCACGGCACAGGATGTGTATGGGACCCATACCTGCTATTAAGATGCTGGTACCCCTCCACGGCACAGGATGTGTATGGGACCCATACCTGCTATTACAGATGCTGATACCCCTCGACGGCACAGGATGTGTATGGGACCCATACCTGCTATTACAGATACAGATACCCCTCCACGGCACAGGATGTGTATGGGACCCATACCTGCTATTACATATGCTGGTACCCCTCCACGGCACAGGATGTGTATGGGACCCATACCTGCTATTACAGATGCAGATACCCCTCCACGGCACAGGATGTGTATGGGACCCATACCTGCTATTACAGATGCAGATACCCCTCCACAGCACAGGATGTGTATGGGACCCATACCTGCTATTACAGATGCAGATACCCCTCCACGGCACAGGGTGTGTATGGGACCCATACCTGCTATTACATATGCTGGTACCCCTCCACGGCACAGGGTGTGTATGGGACCCATACCTGCTATTACAGATGCAGATACCCCTCCACGGCACAGGATGTGTATGGGACCCATACCTGCTATTACAGATTCAGATACCCCTCCACAGCACAGGATGTGTATGGGACCCATACCTGCTATTACAGATGCGATACCCCTCCACGGCACAGGATGTGTATGGGACCCATACCTGCTATTACATATACTGGTACCCCTCCACGGCACAGGATGTGTATGGGACCCATACCTGCTATTACAGATGCTGGTACCCCTCCACGGCACAGGATGTGTATGGGACCCATACCTGCTATTACAGATGCAGATACCCCTCCACGGCACAGGATGTGTATGGGACCCATACCTGCTATTACAGATGCAGATACCCCTCCACGGCACAGGATGTGTATGGGACCCGTACCTGCTATTACAGATGCTGGTACCCCTCCACGGCACAGGATTTGTATGGGACCCATACCTGCTATTACAGATGCAGATACCCCTCGACAGCACAGGATGATGGACAGATGTTTAAATTTACTTAATTATTTTATAAAGAGCAACACGCTCGGAGGCCTCAAAGCGCACACAGGACCGAGACAGACAAAAACACATAAACAATCCAAAGAAGAGGTGAAGGGACGGTCACAGCCCTCAGGGTAAGAGTACCACAAGGATCCTCACTATCACCGCTATACTTCAACATCTACCAAACCCCAATAATCAGGAACTTCAAAAAATACAACATTACTTGCTACAACTATGCAGACGACACTCAAATCATCTACAAAATTGAAGATATTCAAGCAGATCACTCAACCCTAATAGAATGTCTAAAATAAATCTTTATCATAGGAAAATCCCAAAGTGGAAAAGGGAGTTCACATGGAAGAGTACTATATTAGTTTGAGTACTCAATTGTGGAGAATAGAGGCAAAAAAGAGAAGGAAGCCCAGTCATAAATATTCACATTTTCATTTTTAATTTATTACCATTATAAAATAGCATAATATACAAACATCACAACAAGAAATAAAAATGGGTGAATTAATTTATAGTATAAAATACTTATCAAATCTAATGCTTTACATCATTCAATCGCAATTTGATTGCCACAGTTCATAGCCTCGTATTACTCAAGGTAAAATACCACTGTCTCATTTTAAATTTCATTCAAATGGTGGAAATGCTGTGGAAAAAGCGAATAGTTAACAATTGGATAAGGTGCTGAATGTAACCAAGTGCTAAGTACCAAATTGTTAATAAGGAATAAGGTACTGAATGCAAAAAAGTGCAAGGTGCCGAATGCAAAACAGTGCTGGGTGCCTACTGTGCATACATGATCTTCAAATATCATAACAGTTTCGGCGAAATCAACCTATCTGGCTCAATAAAACGAGCCAGTAGTCGCCTTCTTCAGGGCGCACTGAATATTGCAAGTGTGAACGTGGGACATACTAATGCTTGAATTTTTGTCTATCATTCAGTAGTTCTCGCAGGTAAAACTTTGTACAGTTCATGAAAGCTTGATTGTAGATCTGGAAGTCTGTTTAGAGACGTTAACCTTTAAAAACACATAAAACAAACAAAATAGAAAAAAGACATAGAAACTTTATGTTAAAGTGCAGAGTATAATGAATGAGCCTCCTAATATTCGATGCCTCTAGCCATACAAATAAAACCTGGGGATATATATATATATTCACCTAAGTTGGTCCAAAAGTGGTGCCGAAAAATGTATTAGTTTCGATCCGCCACTCAAACAGGATTGATGATGCAAGTAAATTTACATCTAAAAAGACAAAAATAAGAAGCTAAAAGAGATGTCACAAGATTATCTCAAACTTCAATTGCTAATCGGCCGGCGCGAATCTACGCTGGCCGTTTAGAAACCCAGAGAGAAGATTTTCCTAGATTAGAATTGTGATATCACTATATTGATCGAAAATGGGCTCATGAAGAGGTCAAGAATTGTCGGTTGTAGCATGACAAACAAGGACAGGCTTGTGTAAGTGGTATTTACCTGACTCAAGCATCTGTCCTTTGCGTCCGATGAAATTGCAATTTATTTCAATATTTCAATTCCACTTATTTTAGTTTTTTAGAGGCTCGGAGGCCACCTATTTGTCTGAATCCATCTAACTTTGATGCAGCTTGTTTCCATCTTAAAATGCTTTTGTAATCGCTGCACTCAATGATTTGCAAATATTAAAATGCAAACTTGTTTTATATCTTTCACTTAGGGATTTATGGCCCTGTAGTTGTTGGCTTCTTCCGATTGGACCTTACACCGTCCAAGATTCATGGATTTGGATTATTCTTTATCGGTATCCATAATAGAGTCCATTGCCGTTATGATCAGTGTTGGAAATATTCAACACTTTAAGGTTGGTAATAGAGGGGACAACATACTGATCTGCTCTCTGTGGAGATGGGGGACACTGTGTTTTAGCAATTGAAGTTTGAGATAATCTTGTGACATCTCTTTTAGCTTCTTATTTTTGTCTTTTTAGATGTAAATTTACTTGCATCATCAGTCCTGTTTGAGTGGCGGATCGAAACTAATACATTTTTCGGCACCACTTTTGGACCAACTTAGGTGAATATATATATATATCCCCAGGTTTTATTTGTATGGCTAGAGGCATCGAATATTAGGAGGCTCATTCATTATACTCTGCACTTTAACATAAAGTTTCTATGTCTTTTTTCTATTTTGTTTGTTTTATGTGTTTTTAAAGGTTAACGTCTCTAAACAGACTTCCAGATCTACAATCAAGCTTTCATGAACTGTACAAAGTTTTACCTGCGAGAACTACTGAATGATAGACAAAAATTCAAGCATTAGTATGTCCCAGGTTCACACTTGCAATATTCAGTGCGCCCTGAAGAAGGCGACTACTGGCTCGTTTTATTGAGCCAGATAGGTTGATTTCGCCGAAACTCTTATGATATTTGAAGATCATGTATGCACAGTAGGCACCCAGCACTTTTTTGCATTCGGCACCTTGCACTTTTTTGCATTCAGTACCTTATTCCTTATTAACAATTTGGTACTTAGCACTTGGTTACATTCAGCACCTTATCCAATTGTTAACTATTCGCTTTTTCCACAGCATTTCCACCATTTGAATGAAATTTAAAATGAGACAGTGGTATTTTACCTTGAGTAATACGAGGCTATGAACTGTGGCAATCAAATTGCGATTGAATGATGTAAAGCATTAGATTTGATAAGTATTTTATACTATACATTAATTCACCCATTTTTATTTCTTGTTGTGATGTTTGTATATTATGCTATTTTATAATGGTAATAAATTAAAAATGAAAATGTGAATATTTATGACTGGGCTTCCTTCTCTTTTTTGCCTCTATTCTCCACAATTGAGTACTCAAACTAATATAGTACTCTTCCATGTGAACTCCCTTTTCCCCTTTGGGATTTTCCTATGATATATTGTTGTTCCCCAGTTCCATGGTTTAGGGGTTACCCATCCGCTGTGACGTAAAATAAATCTTTGACTGGATGAATGTCAACAACTTGAAAATCAATCCAGGGAAGACGGAAATCATGATTATATCCTTAAACCAAGAGAACAACACCTACATTCCCCGGCCGACGGAAATGGGAACCGCGCCCACACCATGTAAGGTAGTAAAAAACCTGGGAGTCCTGATAATGCCATAACCTTAGAACCACAAGTTAACCCAATAATTAAGAAATGCTTCTTCCTTCTTCACACAACAAGAAGAATCCTACCTTTCCTCTCCTTCACCCACAAAACACTGACAATCGTCGCCCTCATATTGTCAAGAATCGACTATGCGAACAGCCTCTACCTCGGGATGCCAGAATACCTCCTAAAGAAATTATAACGCATCCAAAATGCAGCAGCCAGACTCCTCAAACTATCCAGAAAAGACCACATCACTCCAGCACTAAAAATACTACATTGGCTCCCAATCAAACATCGTATCACGTTCAAAACAATGTGCATAACACACAGGGCAATCAGCGGACAGGGAGCAGAATTCCTACAAAAGAAAATAACAATCTACAAGCCAGCGAGACTCCTCAGATCAAGCAATAAAATTCACCTGGAACCAAAACCATACGTTAAACAAAAACTAGGGGGCTCCTCTTTCTCCCACCCAGCCGCAAAAACCTGGAACAACCTCCCGAAAGAAATAAGAAACACAAACGACCACCTAAAATTCAGAAAACTTCTAAAAACCTGGCTGTTCAACATCTTGGAACCAAACAGAAACAACTAAAACTATCAAACACGAATCACAAAGAACAGATCGAAGAATATATGATGGCACAGACAACATCCAGAACTGACTAAGGAAACTCCTACTAGAACCAGAGAGACAACGCTAGGTGGAATAGAACACAAGCGACAACCCATGAGGACAGAGAAATTAGCATACATGCCCAACACTACCAACAACCTTACCCACCCAAATAGGACATAGGATACGGGCATAGCCCGCAAGTAAATCAATCCAAAACTAGGTTACACCAAAAGACAAACTGGGATAAAGGACCAAATACAAAGATGGAAATACAAAAGTATCTAACTTAGCATAATGACAGAGATGAGACAGCCATATCGCGCTAAAACCACTGAAAGGAAACAACCTACTCTAATTCATGAAGAAGACGCAATACAAATATGCATCTCTCCCAACAACCCAATAAAACTACTAAAACCCTAAACATTTGTCACACACCTCTCACACTCTAACCAGACACAACCACACCTCTTAAAGCCGCAGCAACCCACAAGCACTTCACCACACTACAACAACATCCACACCACACAGACCCCCAAACAATAGCACACGACAGACTCAGAACCGAATAAAACACCAATATGCTCGGTGAACGCTGTTAACCGAACCGAAGCTGCCAACAGAACCGAAGCTGCCAACAGTACTTCACAGCTCCCTTGCTCTTCTCCAAACTTTGTCCTACTAACACACCTAACCTAACCTACCCCCCCTTTGTTTCAGATCTGCCAGAGCGCCAGGGCACCACTCCGGTGGTGACAGTGCACGGTACAAATATCCTTTAACATTAACATAACAGGTGATAGCAAGCCAAAGTAGATTATATGATGATCGGACCAAGGGCAAGTATCAATCATCAGGGAAGAGATTTTGATGTTAAAGATCAGGATCCAGTCAAGAATACTGCTGCCCTGATGGCCGGAGATCTTAACATGTTGGCTAAGGCCCAACGCATCGAAGGCATGGGAAAAGGATATGGCGCCAAGGTCTTTCAGTCCAATGGTTGAAGCCGTAAATTTGTATAAAATGGCTTGAGGGTTTCAATATTACATTGCAACAGGCTGGAAGTTGCTCCTCAAAGTGAGGTATCTTATGCAGAGGTCTAGATAGGACCAGGAGACTAATGGACATGTGACAGTCTAGACTAAGTTTGACAAGAAGGACCTCACAGTCATCTACAGAGACCTTGGAAGTGTGCACGTTAAGAGTAGTTAAAAAAATAAAGAGTGCCACCCCACATTTAGTACCTACCTGATTGACCCCGAGTAGGTTATATCCCTCTGGTGTAGCAGGGGTGGAAGCATGCGCGGCCACCTTGTGAAGCCAAGTTTCACTTACAGTAATATAATAACAAAGATATATTGCGTGTTTCACAAGAGAGCAGGTGTTTACTAATGCAACCTTCAAGGAGGCTAGCTTGGGATCCTTACGTATAGCATTGTGAAAGGGATCAGACTTTAGGTGAGGGGAAGAGGCTGAGAAAAGGATTGGCCTGATATTGCCTCTAACATTGTTTGGGAGGTTGGGGATAACAGGGATCAATGAAGGGGCCTCAACATATCTTACAATTGAACCGTTTGTGGGCCATGACCCTTTTCTAGAAAAATCGTTCTTGTGAGTTATGGAAACCACTTCTGCCTGAGAGGAGCCAGTCATTCCTTTGTGCAGAGGCATTAACTTAGAGCAAGCATCTTGATCAGGTGGGGCTGTTGCAGTAAAATCCTTGAATCCTTCCCTGACATAACAAAGGTGCATTATCTGAGTCAGAGACCAATTGGTATGAGACATTTTTGGAGATGGTCTTAGGACTCAGGCAGTCTCCGAGATTCATGGCCAGATAACATGCCAGAATCTCAGCTCTCTTAAGGGGGATCTCAGCTTCAATTCACTAACCAATTTCTCCCGCTGTCTTTGGCGAACACCAAGTTCTCAGGGACACAAGGAGTTTGTGAGGGTGGATGGCACAAGCAATATCAATATTCTGAGAAGATTAGGGTGAAATGGAAACAATGTATGGAAGTATGACAAACCTTACTTATAAAAGGTAGGTGTCGGTGACCCATGCGATCCTGACGCGAACCGGCACAAACGGGCTAGTACGCCCCGGCGCGGACGCACCTGAATTGAAGAATATATACATACCCAGTCACTGCTGGGAAATGTAGTTCGGTAGTGGCAGCACTCAAAAATACTGGGACGATTACAAAGATCCCAAAGTAGTAACAAGCGTTTCAATAACACAGATGGGCACTGTGAGTCTAGCAATACAAATCAAAAGGAACAATTATTCAGAGTGTTTTTAAAGCCTGTGCATGCACTCGTAGTGGGACAAAGCCCTCGGCTTCCAATGCTGCAGTCTTAATTAGTTCTAATCACAATGGGTAAACACTGTGGAGCAACACCTGATGAGCGTTAATAGAATTATAAAAACACTTGAAAGGTTAAGAATAAAAAATGGAAATATCACGTTTTGGGAAAAGGGACAAGGGATTAACAATCAGAAGCATACCATAATAATCACAGTAATCAGGGATACTCTGAAAACGATCAGGGCTGTGCAAGACATGTGGACAATGGTGGGAGAAGGAATACAACCTGGAGAGTAGAGACACGGAGGAGGTTGCATGACTAAGAGTTGCTACTTGCAACTTCATACTAGAACTTTGTACCACTTTAATCAGTGTTTGCAGGGGGGTTTAACAACCCTCTAGAAAAATGCCAAGAAGAACCTTGTCCAGGAGGCAGACCTCTAGCTGGAGGACGACCTTACACCAATCCCAAACCAAAGGGAAAGAACAACTTGCTATCAATAGTCTCCTAAAAGGTGTTGAAGTTACCCTAGGAGAGTGACCCACAGCTAGAGTGTGAGAATATTTATAAATGACAATTGCTCAAAAGAAAATGGGAAGGTGTGCTTGCTGCTCAGAGACTGCGAAGAAGCAATCAAGGCACTAAATTACTAGGACTGTGATTGCCAAGAAAGAAGCAGGTCGTCATATCCCTAGGATTGTGATTGCCGAGAAGGAAGCAGGTGGCCATATCCCTAGGAATGTGATTGCCAAGAAGGAAGCAGGTCGCCATATCCCTAGGACTGTGATTGCAAAGAAGGAAGCAGGTCACCCTATCCCTAGGACTGTGATTGCCAAGAAGGAAGCAGGTGGCCCTATCCCTAGGACTGTGATTGCCAAGAAGGAAGCAGGTGGCCATATCCCTAGGACTGTGATTGCCAAGAAGGAAGCAGGTGGCCATATCCCTAGGACTGTGATTGCCAAGAAGGAAGCAGGTCGCCCTATCCCTAGGGAAGCAGGTGGCCATATCCCGAGGACTGTGATTGCCAAGAAGGAAGCAGGTCGCCCTATCCCTAGGAATGTGATTGCCAAGAAGGAAGCAGGTGGCCATATCCCTAGGACTGTTATTGCCAAGAAGGAAGCAGGTGGCCATATCCCTAGGACTGTGATTGCCAAGAGAAGCAGGTGGCCCTATCCCTAGGACTGTGATTGCCAAGAAGGAAGCAGGTGGCCATATCCCTAGGACTGTGATTGCCAAGAAGGAAGCAGGTCACCCTATCCCTAGGACTGTGATTGCCAAGAAGGAAGCAGGTGGCCATATCCCTAGGACTGTGATTGCCAAGAAGGAAGCAGGTGGCCATATCCCTAGGACTGTGATTGCCAAGAAGGAAGCAGGTGGCCCTATCCCTAGGACTGTGATTGCCAAGAAGGAAGCAGGTGGCCCTATCCCTAGGACTGTGATTGCCAAGAAGGAAGCAGGTGGCCCTATCCCTAGGACTGTGATTGCCAAGAAGGAAGCAGGTGGCCCTATCCCTAGGATTGCGATTGCCAAGAAGCAAAATGGAAGGTACATCAATGGGACTGTTTAGAGAGCAAGGGAATCTTGGGAACGTAAAGTAGTAATCCCATAAGTAGGCCCTTCAGACACAGAGTTATCTCACCCTGACACTGGATGAGAGTAATCCTTAGGCTTTCATTTCAAACATCAGGGCAAGGCTGATAAAAGGTTGTTAGAACTTTACCTCTGAATCACTTATGATCTGTTGGCCCTTTGCCATAGCAGGTACATAGAAATTGATTTGTTTATGGAGCTAGAAAAGTGACCTAGAGGTAGTCCTAATGCATACATGGTTTGAAGCATTAGGTCATGTTGTAGCACATAATAGACGGGTTAGTATGAAAAGGAATATTGTTAAATGCAAAAGGGATTTCACAATAAAAGTGGAAGGAACAAATGTGTTTCTGCTTTTTATGTCAAGGTACTACATACAAAAACAAGAACTATAAGACATACATCTATATTGGTCCTGCAGGTAAAATGTTGGGTCTCTAATTCTTACGTTTTTCACGGATGGTGTGTTCATTGCTCTGAAGTAGAATGTCGAAATTATTTAGCCTGTGTGTGCAAATTAAACTTTCTCTAAGAGTGATCCTTGCAGACCTGACCAGCATGTTAAAAGGCTGTAGAGTCTGGTTTTGATTAACAATATTCTGAACAGGGGATACCAAAGACACTGAAAGACAGCATTGCACTTAGTGTGGCAGGTGGCTTTTAGATTTGATGGACTTGGAATTTCTGGAAAAGGCTTAATAAAAAGTATATAACTACTAACAGAGTTTCGATGAAATCTGATTAAGCTTACAACTTTGTAAGTTTGACAATAAAAGCATTACATGACCGTAATACATTATCAACCACTCCTTACCAATCTAGGTTATCGAATAATATTCTTCCCTATTACAAGCATTATCCAACCAAAGTTGTAAAATATGCCAGCTCACACCCAACCCCTGCCTTTCCCCTTTCTTCAGCACATACAACTTGTACCGTTATATTTTTGCACACAAGGTTCTGGATTACAGAAGCTTTGTGCTAGTGAAAAAACAAAAACTAATTCATTTTTGCGTCAGTGTTGTGGTGGGGTGCACTGAGCCAATAATAGAATCAGGTGAGCGCAGTCAGAAACATTTCTTTGTGCAAAACTGTAGAATCAGTAGCAGCGTGCTATCAAAAATTGAAATACCATGGTATTGAGAATACCCTATAATTCCCCCTCTGCAGCACGTAACCATGACAACAAGCAGACCCCATACAAGTATCGCATCTGATGAGGACACGGCAAATGCGCGGTCCGGGGAAATAATTGCTAGTAACGGCTATCCTGCTAAATGGGAACCCTTTCACAGTATTAAAATGGTAAGCAGATCTTGCTTGTTGAGAACAATCTCATTATAAACAGACTTTGGGTTTGACAACAACGCTGCGAATAAACGGCACACCACGCAACCGTGTCAAAGAGGTAAGCAGGCTTTTGGCGTTAATGCCCTGTCTCACTTGTCACTATTTCTAAACAGATACAATCACCTTGTTGCACTTAATACACTTTACCAAAAGTTGGAACTTTACGCCAAATTCACTGCGCCCTTTTGTTAATTACACAGGCAAACACCCAGCTCATAGAACTCTATACCAATAAAGTGATGCACCTTTCACGTTATAGGAGCAGATCAGCAAACTACTTATTACAGACAGAAGTGAGAGTGATAATACATCGACCTTGCCCACCTATTTTTCACGCAGTATTATTTTCACACAGTCTTAACTGATAAGGGTCTATGATTTATCAGCAGTAGCAGGGTGGCTCCTTTGCACATCCCACTCATAGTATTCACTTACTGATGAGAAGCTTATTTGTAAACCCCTTAAAAGTAAGTTGGAGGCCTGTGCACTACAGAATGCTGACAGTGCTATAATTCAGAGGTAACCGGAACGTTTCATTAACCATGTTAACTAAAGGGTATTTCAAGATTGTATTGATCAAAGTCTCTTTTGGAGACCCTGCAAACATTCTAAATAGCAGTTTTCTCCTCTGCTTTCCCCCTCCTTCTTTCCCCCAACAGAGTCCTATTGTACACAATCATGTTAGATGTTCAAATGATCTGATTGAGGACCAGATGTTCAATATGTTCAAGTGACTATCATGTATAGTGCACCATTCTAATTCGAGAGTTGTGTTGTAAAGTGTGCCCTGATGAGGACCCAGAGGGTCGAAACACGTGTTGGCATATTTGAATTTGACAAACTTGGCCATCTTTACATTTGAAAAAGGCATCTATACATTTGATAAACTAGGGTACCTTTGCATTTGATAAGCTTGGTTATATGGTTAAGTGAACCCACCGAGCATACATTGTTATTTTCAGTTTTTGTCCAATTTGAGCTTGGTGTCTTTATATTTGACACATTTCGAGACACTTTTGCCAATTTTGAATCTGTTACTTCTGTGTTTTTGTTATATGGTGTTTTGAACCAGAGGAGTATGAATTGAGATTTTTAGTTTCTGCTAAATCTGGGACCAGTTAATATGTGACTGACATCAATGCCAATACATCTCTCCACTGCTCCGTGACAACCTACATTGTAAGATTACATAATGTTTTACCTCTTCAGAGGAGTGTAGAGCGTGGAAGAGGAGAATATTTTAACTACTATAATTCATTTTTGCAGTGTCTTTGCTGCTGGTGTACCAAGCCACATTACATAGTTTTCATAGGAGCAAAAATACAACAAAATAACTGTCCAGATTTCACATAGGAATAGTAAAGTAAAATGTGCTTTTGTTACATGAGTTGGTATCCTTAGGTTTCTTGCTGTGGTTCAAAGTGTAATGCAATAGAGACTTAGCTAAATTTGCAGCACGCTCCATGTTCCCTATTGCCTATTACATTGCAGAAAAACAGGTCACATAATTGTACTCTGATACAAATATTTTCAAGCAATATGATGGGAAATATGATAAATCCATTACTTTGCCACAAGAAATTAAAAGGATCCTAGATTAATTTAATACAAATATGCAGCACTTTCTAACAAAATTGTTTGTTATATGGGGTGTTGATTGAAATATTATGTTTCTTATGACATATAATAAAAGTACTTTACAACAGAAAACATAAAGTATGCCCTGCTGTAAAGGTTATTCACAGTAATATCCCATTTCCTTTCCTATAGAAGACGACCCCAGACAGTAACTTTATTTATAGGAATAACAATGCAAATAAATTAATAATTGAAGACAATGCTTATAAATAATGTATGAAGAGTAGGACACTAGTTAAACTAAAATGGTATCCAATTATTGATTTAAAGATCGACAATGCAGCATAAGAGATCCCTCTCGGTGCCTTCCTGGGTAGGATACCCAATTCCCAATTATAGAGCATTTCCTTAGACTGTTGCTATCATCTTGGTAAGCCTTAACAAATATAATACCAGTTACATAGGACACCATTTCATTTTTAATTTTCATTTAGGTTATGTTTCCTTAGAATGCATCTATACATATTCTCTGGTGACTAATAAGAGTTCTCTGCTGACTGAAATGTTTCCCTCGTTCAGTGCATCAGGTTTCTGATCTGCATACATTCTCTGATGGATAACACGTTGAAAATTCTGATTGAAGTTTTTCACACATTTGGTACACTGATGAGGCTTCACACCTGTATCTGTTCTTTGGTGACAACTAAGTCGAAACTCATGATTGAAGCCTTTCGTAAGCTCAGTGTATTGATAAGGTTACTTGTCTGTCTGTGTTCTTTCATGTTTGATAAGAGTATTCTTCTGACTGAAGGTTTCTTTCATTCAGTGGACTCATGAGGGTACTCAGCTTATTTTGTCTGTGGTGGTAAGAGATTGCTCCTTAATGAATCTTTTCCCACATTCGTTGCACTGATAATGTTGCTCTCATGTATGCATTATTTGGTGGTGAATAAGAGTATTCTTCTCAGAGAAGGTTTTCCCACATTCAGCGCACTGATGACATTTCTCATCTGTATGCATTCTCTGGTGACGAATAAGATTGCAATTTTGACTGAAGTTTTTCCCACATTCAGTGCATTGATGAGGTTTCTCACCTGTATGAGTTCTCCGGTGGTCAATAAGATGGCTCTTACGAATGAACACTTTCCCACATTCACTGCACTGGTGATGCTTCTCACCTGTGTGTATTCTTTGGTGATTATTAAGAGCATTCTTCCGACTGAAGCTTTTCCCACATTCAGAACACTGATGCGGTTTCTCACCTGTATGCCTTCTCTGGTGGTAAATAAGAGATTGCTTTTCACTGAAGCTTTTCCCACATTCAGTGCACTTATGAGGCTTCTCACCTGTATGCATTCTCTGGTGACGAATAAGACTGCAATTTTGACTGAAGCTTTTCCCACATTCTGTGCACTGATGAGGTTTTTCACCTGTATGTGTTTTCTGATGATTAATAAGATTACGTGGATCACTGAAGCTTTGCTCGCATTCAGTGCACTTAAAAGGTTTCTCTCCCGTATGTGTTCTCTGGTGACTAATAAGATTACAATTAAGACTGAAGTTTTTGCCACATTCAGTGCACTGATAGGGTTTTTCACCTGTATGTGATCTTTGGTGGCGAATAAGAGTAATCGTCTGCTGGAAGCTTTTTCCACATTCAGTGCACTGATAAGGTTTCTCATTTGTATGCGTCCTCTGGTGAAGAATAAGAGATCTTTTCTGACGGAAGCTTTTACTGCATTCAGTGCATTGATGAGGTTTCTTACCTGTATGCGTTTCCCAATGACTAATCAGATGACCCTGTCGACTGAAGCTTTTGCCACATTTGGTGCACCGATAAGGTTTCTCACCTGTATGTATTCTTAGGTGATTAATAAGATTGCATTTATGACTGAATCTTTTCCCACATTCAGTGCACTGATAAGGTTTTTCACCTGTATGTATTTTTTGGTGGTCAATAAGAGTAATCTTCTGCTGGAAGCTTTTCCCACAATCAGTGCATGGATGAGATTTTTGGCCGATATGTGTACTGTGGAAGTGAATAAGAGTTTGCATTTTACTGTAGTATTTCCTGCATTCAGTGAATTGATACATTTTCCTGCCTCTATGTATTATTTTGCGGGGGATTGGACTATGATTCTGATCAGAGAATTCCTCACATTTAGTTCACAGATAAGGTGTCTCACCTGCATGCATTCTCCAGTGGTGAATGATATAAAACCTTGTGAATTAAGCTTTTCCGCGCTTTCAGTGCACTGCTGAAATTTCTTGGCAGAATGTGTTTTCTGATGGTAAATTAGATAATTAGATGACCTTTCCGACAGAGCTTTTCCTGCATTCAGCGCTCTTATGAGATTTCTCACATCTATGTGTACTGGTATGAGAAATAAGAATTTTCTTCGGAGAAAGCTTTTCTTTCAATCAGCCCGCAGCCCACAGCGGGTTCTCATGTGCATGTTTTCTCTGCTTGCAATGTTTCCCTTCTTACTAAAGCATTTACCACATTTATTGCATGGATACTGCTTATGCGCGTTTGTACTCACAGGTATTTTACAAAATCCTTCAAATCCTTAAAAAAAACCAATATTCTGCATATATATTAAAAAAAAATGGGACTCGGGCAGTCTATTTTAGAAAAATTAAGCGATAGTCCTTTCTTACATTCCACTGTGCTTTCACTGTGATTCCACTGTGCTTTCACTGTGATTTCAATATGGTTATAAAACTATACATGTTCTCTATATATTGCAAAATGTGACATGTGACATGTTTCTATTAACATGTAAAATCCATCTTGGATCCAGTAGGCTTTTACATTCCCATGACAACTGGCTCCTGGAGTGAAATCACATATTCCATCAATGAACGTTTACACTTTGTGCGTTTATCCTAGCTGGCTTGCAATCGATAAATACCCTGAATACATCTCTTAGAATTTAACAGATTAGCTGTTGCTGCCTTTAATCTGGGCGTCCATCACCTATTGAATGAAAGAGATGCACATTGTTAGTTTCTACATGTAAATTACCACAGGGCTAATATATAACAGGAGGACACAGTGTAGTTGTAGTGCTGAATGTACTTAATGTAGTATTCAGTAAGACATTGAAGTGCAATCTATTCAGGGTAGGATTCTTAACAGGGGGGAAGAGTAGAAATGCTCCAATGGGGAGAAATCATGTAAAAATGACAGAGCAGAGGTGATAGGTACACTGGATTATTGGCTACATTTGCACTTATCCCTTACTTCAAATATCAGAGATTGCTATAACAATCACTTCAAAGACAGACTTAAAAATGCGCCTACACACAATATGTTTCAAGGCGCAACAAGACAAGGGGGAGGGGGAAGGATGACAAACAAAAACAAAAAACGGTCAAACTAGGCCTTGTGACAGTCGGATCGTGCAAGTGCAGAACAAGAAGTGCGGGGAGCGGGGAGTGCAGGTCATGGCGGATAGGCCTGTGGGTTAAACGAGTGCCACGAGAGGCAGGTGGACATTGCCAGTGGAATGGAGAGTGCAGGGGAGGTTCAAATTCACATGCTAAGTGTGAGGTTCGGGCCTGGAAGGACTCAAGGGGGAGGCCAAGACAGGCTACCAGGTGGGGGTCCCAGAAGGGCAAGTGCAGGTTGGGGGGTGTAAAGACTGGTGGGGGGGTCTGTACTTCTGCTCTCTATATGGTAGAGGAGAGGCACAGAGGACCCCAGCCAAGATTCTCTAATACGGTAGCAGTGGGCGAGCAATCAAGGCCTAGCTTCTCAGGAGGTGATGCAGGCTGGTTCTTAAGTACAGTGTATCCCCAAGCCCCCACAAAGGAATGTCCACACACTGTATTACTGAAAACACAGTCTTTATATAATTAATATTCAAGGGTTATGTACACTTATCACAATAACGCACTTTGTGCTCAGGAAAATCAATAATGGTAAATATCTACAATTCTAAAGTGGTACCACTAATATTAGACCTCATTAAAGTGCATTCACAAAACTGTCAAAATGGCACACAGATCAATAAGAAGGAAACCAGCAATAGAGAGAGGAGAGACAAAAGATGGTTGAAACAATAGGCAGAATACTGGCCCTAGCTACTGGACACAGTTCTGTGTGGAGATCCCCCCACCTGGGCAACCTGTAAAATAAAGAGATATAACACAAGCCCAGTCCATATATTGTTCAATAGTCTTATTCTCTCCTGCAATGTTTTTATCCCCCCAATGTACCTGGTGGAGTCGAGTTCTTCGAAGAGGCGTCGACAGATCCTTCTTGAATGACCCCCTTTAAAGCAGGAGTGACGGATCGTCGAGAGGCGTCGAGAAGCGTCGAGGAACTCGGTGTTCGGTGTCGGGGAATCGACGGCCCTTCTTGAATGCCTTCCCTTTCAAGCGGGAGACACGGGGCGTCGAACGTCCGACAACAAACGAGGTAGAACGGCGTCGATGAGGCGGCAGGCTTCGATCCGAGCGGTGCTCGTCGGCGTCGAGACGTCGGCGTCCTGCGAGGAAGAGGCGTGCGGGGCACCTCGGCGACACTAGTTCTGGACCGCAAAGATTGTGAATGACGGTGGCCCAGCAAGGGCGTCGAGTCGCTCGAGTCTTTGGGGTCGTGAGGTGGCGGGAAACCCACCGGCGGATTCTCCTCGGCGCGTTGGTCGTCCTCGACTTTCTCCGGCGGGACAAAAGCGGTCGACGGTGCGGACGAGGGAGTCCTTCGAGTCAAATGTTCTTAGGCAAGGAGCGGACGGCTCCGGTCGTCGGCGGCACGGCGTCAAGTGGTTCCCACGGCTGGGCAACACAACTTCGACGGGCCTCCAGCGGTTACACAGACCTGCGAACCCTGGTCGACGGCAATGGACTTCGACAGCGTCGATGTCCGGGTGCTTCACTTCGATCTCCTCGGCGGTCCCGTCTCGGGTCGGCAGCCTTTCGAGGGTCTGACTTCCAGGGCGCTTCGGCGAAGATTCAGCGGTGCTCGATGGTCCCTCGGAGCACGGGAAGAGGGCGCCTAGCCAGGTCCTCTCTCGGGTCAGTCCTCGACGATTTCGACAACCTTCAGTTTCTGTCGAAGCAAATGCCACAGCAAGTCTTCTTCTTCCAGCTGGACGTCGAGGATCAGCAAATCCAGTTACTCTTGAGTGGAGACTCAGCTTCTGAATGCTTCTGAACAATTTCCAGTGGTGAGAGGTCCCCAGATATACTATTCTGTCTCTCATCCACACTGCTGGCACACACACAGCAGCCAATCACACAGAAGGGCATTCATGCAGTCAGTCAGCCAATCAGGCACACAGTGCATTCAGGCCACACTCCTCCCTTTCAGACACTCACAACAAGGAATGTGGATTGGGACAAGTACCCAGCCATTCAACACTACACACTGCATTCAGGCCAGTTTCGGGCAGGGCTGTCTCAGTCTTTGTCTCACATGCCAGAAACTAGACAACCACAACAAGAAGTGTATATTGGTCACACACTCCATTCACCCAGGTCCCACCCACAGGAGGTACCCACAACATACAGTCAAAGGGAAGGCTCCAGTCAGTCTAGCTGGGCCTTCACAACAACACCATATATGGAACTTCCACCCAACAGCCAGTCAGGGGGAAGGGACAGAGTCAGGGCTTCCCAGGACTTTGGGAAAAACAAGACAACAGGCAATAGAAAGCAAGAGGCCACAGGGGCCATCTTGTTTTCTATCAGGAATCAACTGATCCCAATGGCAGGGCCTGGGTATCCCAAAATGGAGGACACCCAGAGCACCTGTCCAATTCAGCATGGAGCTGCCACCAGCCCATACCCTGCTCTGTGGGCCACCCACAGGTGCCCAAAAACATACACTAGGGGCACAGGGTTGTACCCCTACCCAGGGGTGCCATAAGGGTATCCCATGGGTCTGTTCACCAAACCAAAAGAGAGAGCTGCACTGCCAGGAGTCCCAAATGGACTCTTGGGCAGAAAACATAACAAAACACACGATAAAAGGCAGAAAAGGACAAGGATTCAGAGGCCCTGTCCCTCTGATGCATTTCCAGCATCACAGTCGCCCCCCCCAGACTGAGGTGGAGGGTGTCTAATCTCCCACGGGATAGACACCCTCATCCAGACGGTCAACATACCTTCTGGAAAGGCCATCCGCATTATCGTGACTCTTCCCTGGTCTGTGGTCTATGGTGAAGTCTAGCCCTTGCAGGCTAATGGACCACCTCAGCAATTTCGGATTCTCACCCTTCATCTGCATAAGCCACTTCAGGGGCTTATGATCTGTTTGGACCTTGAAGGTAGACCCCGTAAGGTAGGGCCTAAAACGCCTAAGGCTCCAAACTATGCTAAAACACTCCTTTTCAACAGTAGCCCACCTAAGTTCTCTACCCTTGAGTTGTCTACTGATGAATATGATAGGGTGTTCTCTCCCTTTGTCATCTAACTGGGACAAGACAGCTCCAATTCCGGTGTCGCAGGCATCCGTCTGGACGATAAAGGGTCGGCTGTAGTCAGGCGCACACAACACAGGTGCCCTACACAGACTTTCTTTCAAGCCATTGAAGGCCCTCTGACAGTCTTCAGTCCAATTAACCTTCCTAGGCTGTTTGGGCGAAGTTAGAGCTGTCAGGGGTGCAGCTATGGTTCCATAGTCTGCCATGAAATTGCGATAGTACCCAGTGAGGCCCAAAAAGGCTCTCACCTGGGTTTGAGTAGTGGGAGTCTCCCAGTTCTGTACGTCCTGTACGTTACTGGAGAGAGGTTGGATTTGACCCCCTCCTACCTCATGACCAAGATAGGTAACTTTCCCCTGAGCTATCTGGCACTTGGTAGCCTTGATAGTGAGGTTAGCCCTTTTCAAGGCCTGCAACACCCTATCCAGATGTGTCAAATGCTCTTCCCAGGTGGAACTGTAGATGGCAATGTTGTCTAAGTAAGCCACACAAAAGGCTTCCAGCCCACTGAGCGCATGGTTGACCAATCTCTGGAAGGTGGCAGGGGCATTCTTCAACCCAAAGGGCATGACCCTAAACTGGTAGAGTCCCTCAGGTGTGGAGAACGCCGTCTTTTCCTTGGCATGGTCCGTCAGAGCTATTTGCCAATAGCCTGAGGTAAGGTCAAAGGTGCTCACAAATTTGGCAGCACCTATGGTGTCCACGAGCTCATCAGCCCTGGGCAATGGGTGCGCGTCAGTTTTGGTGACGGCATTGACTCCTCGGTAGTCCACACAGAATCTCCAATCCTTGGTACCCGCCTGGGAACTTGCCTTGGGGACAAGGACCACTGGACTGGACCAGGGACTGGTTGAGGGTTCAATAACACCCAGATCCAACATCTTGGCGACCTCAGCCTGGATGTGGTTTTTGACGGTATCTGACATACGATAGCTCCTGCTCTTGACAGGCACACTGTCACCAGTGTCAATTTCGTGCTTACACCACGGTGTAAGGCCCGGTGTCAGTGAAAACAGAGAGGCATACTGCTGGAGCAAAGCCCTGCAGGCCCTCTGCTGCTCTGTTGTCAAATCGGGAGAGAGTTGTACTCCCTCCACTGAGCCATCCTGAGGGTTGCTATGCAGCAAATCAGGAAGGGGCTCACTCTCATCCTCTTCTTGCCCTGAAGCTAGCAAGAGACATGAGACCTCTGCTCGCCTGTGGAAAGGCTTGAGCCTGTTGACATGGAATACCTGGGGGGCTACCCCAGAGGCTCCCATGTCAACCAGATAATTGACTTCGCCCATCTTGGAGATGATCCTGAAGGGTCCAGTCCACTTGTCTGCCAAAGCTCTAGGCTTGGTAGGCTCCATCACAAGGATTTCCTGTCCCGGAGTCCAATCCACTTGCGAAGCTTTAAGGTCATGCCAGTACTTGTTCAATTCCTGGCTGGCCTTGAGATTTGCTGTTGCCTGACCCATCATTTGTGTCATCCTCCGCCTGAGGCCTAACACATAGTCCCCCACTTGCTTGGCGGGACCTGGAGGGGTGGCTTCCAAGCCTTCTCGGATCAAGGCGAGGGGCCCCCTCACGGGATGTCCAAAGAGTAACTCAAAGGGGCTGAAACCAACACCCTCTTGAGGTACCTCTCTGTAAGCAAACAGCAGGCATGGCAGGAGGAGATCCCATTTCCTCCTTAGGGGCTCTTCCAAAGCACCTAGCATGCCCTTGAGAGTTTTATTAAATCTCTCAACCAGACCATTGGTCTGGGGGTGGTAAGAGGTGGAGAACTTGTAGGTTACCCCGCACTCTTTCCACATGGTTTTCATGTAACTAGACATGAAGTTGGATCCTCTGTCAGAGACAACCTCCTTGAGGAATCCAACACGGGTGAAAATGCCCAGGAGAGCCCTGGCAACCACCTTGGCAGTAACAGTCCGAAGGGGTATTGCCTCAGGGTACCTGGTGGCATGATCTACCAAGACCAGGATGAACCGATGTCCACCTGAAGTGGGAGGGTCAAGGGGACCGACGATGTCGATGCCCACCCTCTCAAATGGTGTGCCAACCACTGGTAATGGCTGCAGTGGGGCAATGATCCTGCCTCCAGTCTTGCCAGACAACTGACAAGTGGGGCAGGTCCTGCAGTGGGACTCCACCTCTACCCCCATCCTTGGCCAGTAGAAATGGGCAGAGAGCCTCTGCTTAGTCTTCTTAGTCCCAAGATGACCAGCCAAGGGCACCTCATGCGCCAACTGCAGTAGGAAGGGCCTGTAAGCCTGGGGTACCACCAACCTCTTGCGGGCACCAGGTTCAGGCTTAGTGGGCTCACTAACAAGGAGCTCACCCTCCCAATAAATCTTGAATGTCCTAGACACTTCACCTTGTGCCTGGGACAGGGCCTGTTTCCTCAGACCCTCGAGAGAGTGGCACTCTCTCTGTCCTTTACAGAAGTCTGCCCGGGAGGGTCCCCCTTCAGCTAACAAGCATTGAAGGTCGGGGTGCTCCTCCGGGTTAAGAACCTCTCCCACAGGAGAGTCTTCTGTCTCTTCTCCCACAGGAGTTGAGTTTGGGTTTTCCACTGGACCCAGCCCGTCCGGAGCATGGATCCCAATGGGTGCTGTCGGAACAGCAGGAAGAGAAGGTGTTCCCTCCACAGAGGTGGCCTTCTTGGTCTTCCTTCTTCTTGCCTTAGGCCTCGCCTTTGGCTCGGGTACCTGACTCACAGCCAGACCCGGTGTCACCTGTGACCTAGTGACCGCAGCAGCAGTCAGGGGAAGACCATCCGAGATCAACCCCAACTCCACTAGATCATTACCTAACATAATGTTAGCAGGGACATTGTCCTGAACCAGGACAGGAAGCTTTGCTGTCTTGTCTCCAATCATGAGGGTGACTAAGGCTACAGGTGATAATTTGGGAGGCCCACCAGCTAACCTGGTGGTTTGCAGAGGAGCACCTTCATAGTCCTCTGGCTTGAGCAGGGTCCTGTCCACCACTGTCATGCTTGCCCCAGTGTCTCTCAAACCAGTAGAAGGCTGGCCATTCAAGAGGACACTTCTCAAAAACCTACGGGTGTTCTGTGGGATAGTCGCCAGTACTTCTGCGTACTGGTCCCAGGCCCCAAGGGACACTAAGGAAATCTCTACCGGAGCACCAAAGGTGATTCCGGTAGAGGAGGGGAGGACAGTGGCCTCCACCTCAGACACGGGGTAAGGGTAGGTCAGGCTGACAGCCTGTACTCCAAGTGCCTTACCTTTACACTTGGGGTCACCCCTTTTGTGATCCAGAGCCCCACAATCCCAACAAGTGCCAGGAGTGCGGGGTACGGTACTGGAACCACTGGGAACCTGCTTTGCAGCAGGTGGACCACTACTCTTATTCCCACCCACAGAGGACTTATCCCCACTAGATTTTTGGGTCTTAGGAGAGGAAGGTTTTGGTTTACCCGACTGTGACTGCTTTTGGGACTCCTCAGCTTTCTGAGAGGCCCCCTTTTCTTTGTCCTTGTCCTTCCCACTGGAGTCCTTAGGGGACACCCGATGGGAGACCCACTTGTCAGCCAACCTAGCCAGCTTAAAGGGGTCCAAAATGTTCTGGTCAGCCACATACTGACGCAGCTCTGGTGAACAGGCTTCAGAAAAATGCTCAAAAAACAAGAGGTGGGACAACTCAACAAAAGTTTTCACCTTGTATCCATCAATCCACCCCATCATGTTCATGTGCGCAGTACTCACCCAGTCAACCCAAGACACATTCTCTCTTTTCTTAAATTCCCTGAACCTTTTAAGGTATTGGGTAGGTGTCTTGCCAAACTTGGCAATCAAAGCAGACTTCATACACTCATACTGACCCCTTTCTTCCACACTCAGCTTCAGAATACAGTCATATCCAGTTTGAGGCACTCTGCTTAACAAACACTTAGCCCAATCTCTTTTATCTACATCATGAATTGCACAAGCCATTTCAAACGCTTCAATCCATTGGAGGATATCTGAACCCTCCACAAACACACCAACCAAATCTTTCATAAACTTGGTGGCTGGGGACCTGCCACTCTCAATTGGTCTAGCTGAAGTCTCCACTCTAGCTCTCTCTAGCTGGATTCTCTGACATTCAGTGTCCTTTTCTTTGAGCGCAAGATCCCTATTCTTGAGTTCCACTTGCTGTGCCAGCTCCTCTTTCTTAAGCTCAGCTTCTATTTCCAACTTGCGATATTCAAAGGCTAACTTCATCCTTAATAACTCAAGTTCCCTGGAATTGCTGGGGTTTGGAACAGAGGCAGCAGGAATGGCGGCATTCTCAGAAACAGATTCAGCGACAACCCCAGGGGCAGAGTCCTCACTGGTTGCATCCCCCCCTTCCTCAAGAGTTTCACCATCAGTCTGGTAATCCACCAGGGCAGCTATCAGTTCAGCCCTAGACTTATCCACAAAGTCTAACTCCCTGGCTTCACAAGCACTCTGGAGAGCCTCTAAGCTCATCCGAGTCAATTTACCATTTGCAATGGACTCCATTGCTTGTAATGCAGTTATTTGGAACACACCCGAACCTTAATCTAACAAAAGTGCGGATATTTTGTAAGTGGCACGGTTATACACTGAGTCTTAAAACCATAAGCATCCCACCGCTGGCCACCAGGCTTTGTAAAGACTGGTGGGGGGGTCTGTACTTCTGCTCTCTATATGGTAGAGGAGAGGCACAGAGGACCCCAGCCAAGATTCTCTAATACGGTAGCAGTGGGCGAGCAATCAAGGCCTAGCTTCTCAGGAGGTGATGCAGGCTGGTTCTTAAGTACAGTGTATCCCCAAGCCCCCACAAAGGAATGTCCACACACTGTATTACTGAAAACACAGTCTTTATATAATTAATATTCAAGGGTTATGTACACTTATCACAATAACGCACTTTGTGCTCAGGAAAATCAATAATGGTAAATATCTACAATTCTAAAGTGGTACCACTAATATTAGACCTCATTAAAGTGCATTCACAAAACTGTCAAAATGGCACACAGATCAATAAGAAGGAAACCAGCAATAGAGAGAGGAGAGACAAAAGATGGTTGAAACAATAGGCAGAATACTGGCCCTAGCTACTGGACACAGTTCTGTGTGGAGATCCCCCCACCTGGGCAACCTGTAAAATAAAGAGATATAACACAAGCCCAGTCCATATATTGTTCAATAGTCTTATTCTCTCCTGCAATGTTTTTACCCCCCCAATGTACCTGGTGGAGTCGAGTTCTTCGAAGAGGCGTCGACAGATCCTTCTTGAATGACCCCCTTTAAAGCAGGAGTCACGGATCGTCGAGAGGCGTCGAGAAGCGTCGAGGAACTCGGTGTTCGGTGTCGGGGAATCGACGGCCCTTCTTGAATGCCTTCCCTTTCAAGCGGGAGACACGGGGCGTCGAACGTCCGACAACAAACGAGGTAGAACGGCGTCGATGAGGCGGCAGGCTTCGATCCGAGCGGTGCTCGTCGGCGTCGAGACGTCGGCGTCCTGCGAGGAAGAGGCGTGCGGGGCACCTCGGCGACACTAGTTCTGGACCGCAAAGATTGTGAATGACGGTGGCCCAGCAAGGGCGTCGAGTCGCTCGAGTCTTTGGGGTCGTGAGGTGGCGGCAAACCCACCGGCGGATTCTCCTCGGCGCGTTGGTCGTCCTCGACTTTCTCCGGCGGGACAAAAGCGGTCGACACTGCGGACGAGGGAGTCCTTCGAGTCAAATGTTCTTAGGCAAGGAGCGGACGGCTCCGGTCGTCGGCGGCACGGCGTCAAGTGGTTCCCACGGCTGGGCAACACAACTTCGACGGGCCTCCAGCGGTTACACAGACCTGCGAACCCTGGTCGACGGCAATGGACTTCGACAGCGTCGATGTCCGGGTGCTTCACTTCGATCTCCTCGGCGGTCCCGTCTCGGGTCGGCAGCCTTTCGAGGGTCTGACTTCCAGGGCGCTTCGGCGAAGATTCAGCGGTGCTCGATGGTCCCTCGGAGCACGGGAAGAGGGCGCCTAGCCAGGTCCTCTCTCGGGTCAGTCCTCGACGATTTCGACAACCTTCAGTTTCTGTCGAAGCAAATGCCACAGCAAGTCTTCTTCTTCCAGCTGGACGTCGAGGATCAGCAAATCCAGTTACTCTTGAGTGGAGACTCAGCTTCTGAATGCTTCTGAACAATTTCCAGTGGTGAGAGGTCCCCAGATATACTATTCTGTCTCTCATCCACACTGCTGGCACACACACAGCAGCCAATCACACAGAAGGGCATTCATGCAGTCAGTCAGCCAATCAGGCACACAGTGCATTCAGGCCACACTCCTCCCTTTCAGACACTCACAACAAGGAATGTGGATTGGGACAAGTACCCAGCCATTCAACACTACACACTGCATTCAGGCCAGTTTCGGGCAGGGCTGTCTCAGTCTTTGTCTCACATGCCAGAAACCAGACAACCACAACAAGAAGTGTATATTGGTCACACACTCCATTCACCCAGGTCCCACCCACAGGAGGTACCCACAACATACAGTCAAAGGGAAGGCTCCAGTCAGTCTAGCTGGGCCTTCACAACAACACCATATATGGAACTTCCACCCAACAGCCAGTCAGGGGGAAGGGACAGAGTCAGGGCTTCCCAGGACTTTGGGAAAAACAAGACAACAGGCAATAGAAAGCAAGAGGCCACAGGGGCCATCTTGTTTTCTATCAGGAATCAACTGATCCCAATGGCAGGGCCTGGGTATCCCAAAATGGAGGACACCCAGAGCACCTGTCCAATTCAGCATGGAGCTGCCACCAGCCCATACCCTGCTCTGTGGGCCACCCACAGGTGCCCAAAAACATACACTAGGGGCACAGGGTTGTACCCCTACCCAGGGGTGCCATAAGGGTATCCCATGGGTCTGTTCACCAAACCAAAAGAGAGAGCTGCACTGCCAGGAGTCCCAAATGGACTCCTGGGCAGAAAACATAACAGAACACACGATAAAAGGCAGAAAAGGACAAGGATTCAGAGGCCCTGTCCCTCTGATGCATTTCCAGCATCACAGGGGGTCAGAGGAGAGCAAGTGCAGGGGTAGACTGGGTGAGGAGGTCCTGCTGTCCATTTAAGTATCTGAAGGAACGAGGCAGCCAGTTACGAGGCAGAGGGGGAATATTAGCAGGGGAGAGTGAGCGGGAAGGATGAAGAGAAAAGGAGGATCTTGAGAAGCTTCCAGAACTTAAGGAGATACGGCTCAAGTCTGAGATGGGTAGGGAGGCCATTCCAGAGGGAGGCACCTGCAGAGGAGAGAGATCTACCCCCACTCTCTGCTTGGAAAAGCATCTGATCTGCAGAGAGTTGGAGTTAGAGGACCGGAGGGCTCTAGCAGGGAGGTATTTAGGGAGAGAGAATGTTGGATGTAGCAGGGCCTCAGACCCCAGAAAGCCTTGTGGATGGTGCAGAGGGTCTTGAATTTGATCCACGCAGCAGCCAGGAACCAGCAGAGAGATTTTAGGGCTAGAGAGATGGGATCACTGGGCTTGTGGCCAAGGATAAGTCTTGCAGTCCTATTCTGGATTAGTTAAAGGGGCCAAAGGGAAGAGTTAGGCAGATTGAGGAAGAGGCTGTTGCAGTAGACCAGCGTGGAGAATTCCAGAGCTCTGGAGAAATTGAGTTTCTGGGGTTAGGTGAGGAAAGGGTGAATGCCTCTGAGGAGGTGCAACTGAAAGAGGGCCTTCTTGGCAAAGCATGTGATGTGAGGAGAGAAGGAGAGGAGTCGAAGATAATACCCAGTTTTTTGCCTCACAGGAGAGTGGTGGAGGGGGCCGATGAAGGGCAGCCAGAGTGTAGGAGGGAAGGAGGAAGCATGGGTCCTAATGAGAAGCATCTTAGTCTTACTGGCATTAAGGCAGAGATCATTAGCAGTGCCCTATGCTTGAATAGCAGACAGACAGTCAGGAATGAGAGAGGAAGAAGAGGGGGCAGAGGAGGGAAGCTTAACGGATAGCTGCGTGTTGTACACATAACACTGTTAGTTGGGAGAGAAGGCAGAGATCAAATAGGCTAGAGGGGCAAAGCAGATGTTGAAAAGCCATGGTGAGAGGATAGAGCCCTGAAGGACACCACAGGTGGAGAGTGAGATGGAGGAGAGAAAAGGGCCCAGTTGAACCTTGGAAGGTCGGTCAGAGAGGAAGGTCAACCAGTCCAGAGCCAATTGATAAGGGTGGCTTGATTGACCATATCAAAGGCAGAGGAATGATCAAGAAGAATGAGAATGGAAGGAGAGTTGGATTCGAGATTAGAGAGCAAGTCTTCACGGGTGTTCAGTAGTGCAGTTTCCATGCCTCTCGCAGATTTGAAGCCAGACTGGTGGTCGTGGAGACAAACAGATTCAGTGTGGTGGAAACACTGGGAGATGGCCACCTTCTCCAAGAGATTGCCCAGGAAGGTGGTGATGGAGATAGGGCGGTAGTTAGCCAGACAGAAAGGGTTGGCAGAAGGCTTTTTGAGGAAAGGGTGCAAAAGGGAGTGCTTGAGGAGTAACGGGAAAGATCCAGGGGTAAAAGAGTGATTGCAGGTCCTTGATAGTTCTAGAGCAGCAGGAGAGTACCTGTTTGGATGAGACTTTCAGAAACCTCATCAGGTGATATGGCAGAGAAAGGGGAGAGTAGGAGGGAAGGGGGCCAAGGGAGGCCTGAGAGCGGGTGAGGGAGAAGGGACTGGTGTAGAGGAAAGTGAGGACAGGATGTCCTGAGTTTTAGCAGAGAGTGGGAGGCCAGTGCCGTGCAGAGGGCCAGGGAAGGCAGAGGTGAAATGGAGACTGCAGTAGGATTGGCAAGTTCCGTGCAGATTTTGAAAAGTCCAGCTGTGTTTTAGTGGCCCCAGAAATGCGGGCTTGGATATAGGCCCTTCTTCTTTGAGCAGATGTAAAGTCTCTGTTGCCTTTGGTGCAGGCGGCTTGCCAGATTGTCAGAGGCTGTGCTCAAAACCTGCCACTTCCGCTAAGCATCTCTACACTTGCGTTTCAGCGAGGCCAGGTCGGAGTCATACTAGGTGTTGCGCTTGGAGGCAGACTTCATGCGGATCCTCATGACAGGGGCAAGGATGTCGAAAGTGTTTGAGATGGCGAGTTTATTGTTAGGAAGGGCAGAGGCAGGAGTTGGTGGGGGGCTGAAGGTGGCGGGAAAAGCAGCAACTGACACTCCCTTCATAGGTCGAATGACGGAGGTGACTGGCAGTCCAGGCGAGGGCTTAGCCGGGGACCAAGGATGTCGAGTTGAGAGGACAGGAGCACATGATCAGGCCATGAGAGAGGAGTTGTGAGAGGGTTGGAGATGGGGATGTCAGCCGAGATGAGAGCATCCAAGGTGTAGCCGGCGGAGTACGTCGGACCAGAGGGAATGGAGAGGGAAAGAGAGTCACAGAGGTTGCTCAAGAGTCCAAAGGCCACATCACGGGGGGTCAAGGTGAATATTGAAGTCTTCAAGGAGGAGAAGCTTGGAGAAGGAGGACTGGCGAGAAGAGGTGAGGTCAGACCACTCTGAGAGGAAGAGGGATATCATTCCAGGCGGCCTGTAGATGGTGGACAAAGTCAGCCAGAATCATCGAGAGGAAAGGAGAGACACCAAGCTTGCAGACGAGGCGAGGCATTGGAACGAGGAGTATGACTGAGTGGGTATGATAGTAGCAGGAACCCATTCAGGGAAAATCAGGGCCACTCTGCCCCCAGACCGGTTAGGCCTGGTCTTGGAGAGGATCTTGTAGCCCTCTGGGATAGAGTGACAAAACCTGTGACAGAGCAGGCTGTGAACCACGTCTCGGTGAGAGCGAGGAGGTTGAGATCTTTAACGGAATGGTGCGGTCAGAAATATTATTGTCCCTATGGTTCGGCCATATGTTTTTAACCATAATTCGATCGATCGTACAAACATTTCCTATGCACCTTACCCGAGTTTTCGTCTCTTGAACACAAGCGAAATCAGGCAGCAGGGCACGGCCATCTTCTGATAATCTTATCACTTGCCGCATCGCCCTGGGTGACCTGCGTTTGCGGCACTAAATCATATCCCCCGCCCCTGAGCCTGACATCACCAAATCATTGATATTCTCTGCCTCTCTCCGTGACGTTACTGGGCAGCGTAGCCAAACGCGCCCAGTCGTCACCTATGCGAGTAGACGTGGAACCCGGAAAACAACACACATCGTCTTACAGCACATCGCATCACAATTAGGAATATGAAACTGTACTTTAAAAGGAAACAGCAAGACTGTACAATTGGTAAAGTACATTTATTTCACATTAAATGTTTCGATAACATTCGGCGTCTGACATAATCAATCAAAATGGGATTTTTTTTCTTTGCTCTCGATCCGCAAATCCGCAAATGTTTATCGTGAGTCACGCGCTGTTCCTTTTGGGTACACAGGGTGTTCGTTTTGTCTAAATAAAGCACTTCGGTCGCACGGCGAATTGCACAGCTGGTGCATGATCTTGGCACCAGACCACCGTAAAGGTTGTTATGTTGCTCCTAATCGCTAGTACTGCGTAGGGGCATATTGGACCTTGTATGCCGTCCCAAAAGACGGTTAAGTAGATCCAGTGATTGACATGTAGCTGCAGCTGGCGGTTGAAGAATCCATCGGTCGGGGTCTGGAATAGATGACAATCGCAGAATGGCACGAGGTACCTGTTTGCAAAACATAAAAATAGAAATGTGTCTCAGTAGCCGATCTTTATTACAATTAATCATTTTCTTTATTAGCGCAGAGGTGACATAATGTGAACCGAGAGAATACAACGTGGAATATCAAAGTACTCAGCTATTTGCTTCCAAGGATAGTGCAATGGAGTATGTTGAGCTCTAAACGTAATGCGTAAACTGGGGCAGGAATTCGAGGTGCACAAACAATGTAATGATTTATTAGCGTAGAACCAGGGAGAAACGAGTGGTGGTCTACATGCGTCTCGATGCTGGCCTCCCATGTGCCCGGTAGATAGCCCAGCACACAATTGTACTAGCACTTCATTGCAATAAATGCATAATATAGCATAGTTATCTGTCCGCATAAATCTATTTCCTATGAAGGTTCTCAAAAAAAAGGCCTGATGTTTAGCAAAATAGTCATTATTTAAACAGCTATTCAATCATATAAATATCGAAAGTATTATAAGTGACATTTACACCGAAAATACAGGCGTAAAGCTAAATCCGGAAGCGTGTCTCACCTGTGGCAGCATTTTCACGAATAAAGTCGGAATAGCGTTTGGGAGCAATTTTCGAGTTGTTCTCAGTTGATTCCTCTTTGTGTACAAGGATGTGTCGTATATATCCGGGTTGAAGTGCAGGCTGCAGATGCAGCATCGATGACCCCTCTTGTCCTCCAAGACTTGTTTGACTCTACTTTCAAGCTCTTCAGGTAGATATCCGCAATATCTGACCCATTCTCTTATTCGATCAATAGTCTTATGGAATACATGCATTGTAATGCCTTCGGATTTGTCATGGGTCTTCGAAGGGCATCCGAAAATAGAACATGCAGGCATTGTTGTAAATTCTGCAAAATAAAGGTCAACATTATTAGAAAATTATTTTGCATAAAAATGTGAGAAATAATGAATTGGACCATACATTGTTCATTGCATGCTTTCTTTTGGGAACCACAGCAGAACCAGTGCAGCGTGGGCGGCTGTATTATAGGATACATTTCACAAACGATTCATTGATGTGTTGAAAATCAGAACATGTTACTCGTCCCTTGAATGTTCTATCGTGCACGAAAAGGAAACATGCTTATACTATAGACACGGTCCGTGAAGGATGCAATACGATGCCAATTGACATTGATAAAAATTGATATAACGATAACATAACAAAAGAAACTCAAGTCATTAGCAATGAGACAAATTAACATAGCACTACTGAGTATGTTACTTCGAAATAGATACAAATTTACAAACAAAGGAGATATGATTAGGATACATGCCCTTACCTTGACCAACAAACAGTTAGATTCAGCAAGCAGAGTAATTAGTGGTAAGAGAACAGGGGGATGTTCACAGGTAGCACACTGACAAGTTCACTCGAAGCGGTCACAGAGTAGCACGTTCACGAGTTGACTTGCAGTGCTCAAAGATGTTCTCATGGTAAATATCAAGTGGTTTAAAAAGAATAACAAAAAGGGGTGTTTTTGTGAATGAATGACATGTATATGTCGTGGTATTATGTGTATTGCAGGGGCGCGGCCTGCTT
Source organism: Ambystoma mexicanum (assembly GCF_040938575.1). Classification (NCBI taxonomy): domain Eukaryota; kingdom Metazoa; phylum Chordata; class Amphibia; order Caudata; family Ambystomatidae; genus Ambystoma; species Ambystoma mexicanum. Next base: position 36,825,576 of record NC_090935.1, on the reverse strand, counting down.
GAAGGAGAGCCTGCCTGGAGACACAGGGTCTGAGGAGGCCATGTGAACAATGGCCCCTCGGCGAAAGATACCTTTTGAAGTGTACATGGTGTTTGGCACCTTGGCCTTTCGCGCCCGTGACAGCACCCCATGGCAGCGCACATCCACTGGTGCAAACTGCCTTTGATAGTGGAGGGGGGATGGATTGGCCGGGGGCGTGCAGACAAGGCACCGGAACACTGCAGAATGGAGACACACTTATGTGTATTGCAGGGGCGTGGCCTCCTTGAAGGGGAGCCTGCCTGGAGACACGCGGTCTGAGGAGGCTATGTGAACAATGGCCCCTGGGCGTAAGATACCTTTTGAAGTGTACATGGTGTTTGGCACCTTGGCCTTTCGCACCCATGACAGCACCCCATGGCAGCGCACATCCACTGGTGCGAACTGCCTTTGATAGTGGAGGGGGGATGGATTGGCCGGGGGCGTGCAGACAAGGCACCGGAACACTGCGGAATGGAGACACACTTATGTGTATTGCAGGGGCGTGGTCTCCTTGAAGGGGAGCCTGCCTGGAGACACGCTGTCTGAGGAGGCCATGTGAACAATGGCCCCTGGGCGTAAGATACCTTTTGAAGTGTACATGGTGTTTGGCACCTTGGCCTTTCGCGCCCATGATAGCACCCCATGGCAGCGCACATCCACTGGTGCGAACTGCCTTTGAAAGTGGAGGGGGGATGGATTGGCCAGGGGCGTGCAGACAAGGCACCGGAACACTGCGGAATGGAGACACACCTATGTGTATTACAGGGGCGCGGCCTCCTTGAAGGGGAGCCTGCCTGGAGACACGGGGTCCGAGGAGGCCATGTGAACAATGGCCCCTCGACGTAAGATACCTTTTGAAGTGTACATGGTGTTTGGCTCCTTGGCCTTTCGCGCCCGTGACAGCACCCCGCAGCGCACATCCACTGGTGCGAAACTGCCTTTGATAATGGAGGGGGATGGATTGGCCGGGGGCGTGCAGACAAGGCACAGGAACACTGCAGAATGGAGACACTCTTGATTCACTTAAAAGATGAAACAACCATTGATAAAAAATATGTTGTGTTTTATTTGGTTTCTTATTTTGATGGCACAAAAATATTAAACATTGTAAACGTCTGGTTGCAGCTCAGCGAGGGAAAATCCCCTGTACTGACCACTGTCACTGGGGAAAGTTTGTCTAATGGCACCAACGACACAGGCGGGTATTACTCGTAGAACGCGGTGTCCAAGCCTCCCATGAAGCCACCATGTGTATGAATGATAGGCCACCAGCCGGTACCACTTGTGAAAGAGAAAGATACAAACTGTTTTTAAATGACCAAGATAAGTGTATTAAACCTTAGTTTTCAATGACAATTCTTGTATCCATTGGCATTTTTGCCAGGACAAATGCTAACTAGACACTGCACAATATTGAACGACATTTATGCAACTATTACTAGAGAATTGCAAGACTAAACTGATATGACAACGATATATTGAAGTTATGAGAATATAGGGGACAACCATGAAATAGTAGTGGCCTAACTGACATCACAACCAGACTATACTTACTTGTTACTTGGATTACACGGGCGAACTGTTGCGCGAAGTTCGTGCATAAGCACCATCAAAATCCTCAACACGGACCGTGTGAGGCAGTATGCCGTGAGGTCTGGCAGCTCGGTAATGCATTGCGGCTGTGGATCGCCTTGCGATATGTAGGACAAGCATCCAGAGTTTTCTCTGCAGCAGCAGTTCTCCTCCTTGATTGGCATTAGCGTGCACCGATTTCAGGTACACCAGGTGGAAACACCATCCATGCGACTAGGCCCAGGCTCTTCATCTGTTGAAACGTCTGCCCAACTGTCGTTCAAAGCCCCATCGTTTACGCAGCTTTCTCTTTCCAATAATTCCTCCTCAGAATACTCGGGCTCGTACAGGTAGGGCATTATTGTTGCCATTGTGTGGAAAACCAATGAAAATAATTTATAGCGGTGATACTGGTATCTATTCACACAGGCTACAAGCAACGAAGGTAGCTGACCAGAGCACAGAAACGAGTCACAGAATACTCAAAGAAATACAGTGAGAGGAATGGAAAAGAACATCTGCTGTTGTGTGTTGTGAAACAGTCTGTTTATACTTATCGAGGAAAGAGGCTTCCTGCGTTTCCATGACGACACGTCATTAGCTGAGGCGGAGAGAATGTTGACACGAGACGTGCTTTGTCGTTGTGAAATGGGTGGTAGGCGTCTAGTGATGTCAGGCTCAGGGGCGGGGGATATGATTTTGTGCCGCAAACGCAGGTCACCCGGGGCGATGCGGCAAGTGATAAGATTATCACAATATGGCTGCACCCTGCTGCCTGATTTCGCTTGAGTTCGAGAGACGAAAACACGGGTAAGGTGCATAGGAAATGTTTGTATGATCGATCGAATTATGGTTAAAACCACATGGCCGAACCATAGGGACAATAATATTTTCTGACGGAACCATTCCTTTAAGGAGGTGGCAGATGTCAGAGGATTGTTTGACGGCAGAGGTAGAGTTGAGCGTAGCTATGTGGTGCAGGCTGCCACATTTGAAGGTCTTCCGAGGCTGGGAACAGGAATCAGGTACACCCGACGGAGATTGCAGGCAAGCTAGAGGGGAGGCAGAAGGAGGAAAAGTGGCAAGAGAAGGGAGGAAGATGATGAGAGACAGAAGACGCCTATCAAGAAGGAGGAGGTTGGGCTGAGAGCCCTGAACCATGACAGTGCCATTTAGGTAGACATTAATGATGGCCCTAGAGGAAAGGAAGTATGCCAAGAGTACTTCACAACGGGTGCCACCCTTAATGGGAGAGGAAGGGAAAGGGGAGAGCACTGAGACCATATGGAGAATCCAACGGCCCAGAGAGGGAATGACAAAGAGGATGTCGGTGGCAGTCTGCCTGGAAGAAGCGCTGACATAGGTGCCAGCGATGGGCAGGCCTGGATTGGAGACCAAGATATCATTCTGAACTTTTTCCTTCCAGACCTCAAAAGAGAGATAGGATAGATGATAGAATAGCAATTAGAGGTAATAGGGTACATTGAAAGCACCATGGAGGTAGAGAGCAGAGAGAAGGGGGGAGAGGGAGAAACTGCAATGCACAGCAAAGCAACAATCTAGAATCAAGTGTTCAGGATAGTGGGAAAAGCGTAGGTTTCAGCAAACAGCAGAAAAGCAAAACACCAAGAAGCAACTTACCTGGAAAATGGGATGAATCCTAGATAGAGGGATAGCGAGAAACACCTAATTTGCAAACACAACAGCAGATTCACAAACACACATATTTGACTTTCCTAAAAACACACAGATTCGACTTTCCTAAAAACACATAGATTCCATTCTAAAAAGAGGGAAAAAGCCTAATTTTCTAGCACAACAGCAGATGCATAAACACACATATTTAACATTCCTAAACAGGGAAAAAGCCGCAATGGCAACCACAACACTCACCTAATGCCAGCTATAGATAACATACAACTGCGATGTGCAGCAAACTGCAAACTTAGCAAATAGTAGAAATAAGAGTGAAGGGACAGTTAAATAGGGAGCAGTAATGGCTGTTCCCCCTGCCGGCTACTTTCTTACCTTCTCAGTCGCTGCTGGTTGACGGCTGCGCTCCATGCTCCCATGGTGAACACCAGCGAACACAGTCTGGAGCTGCTACTATAGGAACTGCCCTTTGCCTCAGGGCCCTTCTTTTCCCAAATGAGGAATAAAATCAAAAGGGACAACCCCTCCAGGAAGATGAGCCTGTGTAGGGGCGTTATTGAGGTTGTCGTATAGCGGCACTGAGTGATTTTGCTGCCGCTTTGGAGGTCTGCAGCTTCTCCAAACTTTCATCCGCCTTGCTGCCAAACAACCTCGAGCTGTCAAATTGCATATTAAGAAGCCTGGATTGCACATCTGGTGCAAAACCTGACTTTCTTAGCCATGCAAATCTGCGTAGCACCGTACTAGACGCCATGGACCTACTGATACTGTCAGCTGTGTCCAAACCTGATTGAAGGCATTCCCCCGAAGCCTCCTTTCCATCCCTTACTATAGATAGGAACCCTTCACGTTCCTCACCTTCCGGGATGTGTTCAGCTGCCACTGACATGCAGTCCTACAGGGTATATGTAAATCTTGCTAGGGTGCAGGTTAGATTTGTGGATTTTAAAGCCATGCTCCCTGACGTAAAAATCTTTCTGGACCATGCATAAACCTTTTTATCATCCCTATCAGTGGGAATTCTAGGGTATGCAGCATTTCTAGTAGAGGCAGCTGCTTGAACTACCAGACTTTCAGGGGATGGGTGTTTACTCAAGTATTCTGGATCTGAGGGACAGGGTCTATATTTTGACACATACTTCTTATTTACTGCCTGAATAGTTTCAGGGTTTTCCCATGCAGTGTTAACCTTCCATTGTAAGGCTACATGAAAAGGAAGTATGGGGTCTTGCTGAGGTCCTCCTGAAAGGATGTCAGTCATGTCATCATCCTGATAGACAGGTGAATTTCTACTCCATCCCATAAATTCAGTTACCCTGTTCATCAATTTTCTATAACCTGCATCAGCATTTTCAGCTGGGTCAGGCTTTTCAAATTCATATTCTGGAGATGTATCCAGACCACTTGCTCACTGCAAGCACTCATATAAGTCTTGCATCTTAGATTGAGGGCCAATTAACTCTCAGGGACTTGTTTTATACCAAATACAACACCAGCAGGTGAAACCTCTTCTTCTTCTGCTGATGAATCTCCTTCATATATGGAGGACATGGTTCTAAAAAAATCATGTCTGCTTTCTGGATGAAACACATTTTCAGGTGGCATAGACTTTAACATTGGTGTCGATTTTGTCATTGGAATGGACGAAGACATCGACGGCATCGATGTTGTAACCATTACTTTTGATATTGTCGTGGTAATTTTCGACACCTTCGAAGGAATCGTCGACCTCGTCGAAGGAGTTGTCGAGACCATCGAAAGAGCCTTCAACACCGTCGATTGTGCAGTCGACGTAACCTTTTTAGGTCGAGTCAACGACACCTTGTGCTCGACCGCCTTCGATAGAGGCTTCGAGGACGTTTTAGAGGAGGACTTTGATGACGTATGAGAGTCTGACGCCATTTTTTTCTACCTCAGGTTTGTGCACCGGTAGGCTTTTTCTATGAGGTCTCTGGGAAGATTCCCTGGACGACACCTTCAATGATTTTTTGTTGGATTTTCTCGTCTTAGATCTTCCCCTGTCACTTTTTTGTTAGCAGGGGCATGGTCTTCATTAGACTTTTGTGATGGGGTCTGGGCCGCATTTTCAATTTATTTTAACATAGATGTTCTGAAAGCTTCCCACTTTCTTGGGGATTCATTAGATGAAGAAAACATTATCGTACGAACTGAAGCGCCGTTTTATCGATCCGAAGCAAAGTTAACAGAAAAACGGAACTGAGGCCAACGGGCGCCCTCGAGGCATTTATACGGCGGATGACGTCGACACTCGACGGATGCCGACGAGGGACATCGATGCCGCAGCCTAGAGTGGTGCGCCCTCTGGTGGAGAGAAAAAATTTCCGAAGCAGCAAAGCTGAAGGTAAGGATATATCTAAGATGAGGAATACGTGGGAGGACACAATCCATTCGAAGTGCTAGGATTGTAATTGCAAAACTATCTGAAGTGTATGACCTCCAGTTTTTCTGTAATTTCAGGACAGTTGCAGAGACGAGGGTGCAGGGTAGTACAGAACACAGAAGGGGATGCTTCAACAGACAAGTTTCCGGAATTCTGTGTACCCAAACTTTACCCCTGGGATAAAGACCTGATTCGTAACCATCCAAGGAAAAAGTGGGATGAACCACAGTTCAACGGTCCTTTCATCGTTGCAGGGTAGGCGTGCTTGGATCTTCCTGGGAGACGTGAAACTTTTCTCTGGAGAGACCCCTCTGACCTCACCCCTACACGAAGCAACCACATACAACGGGGAAGAACCACAGCACGTGCAGACGAGATCCCATGACGAGGAAGAAGGACGCATAACCTATCAAGTGGAAAGAATAAAGAACTTTTGGGTTTCGAACTGTGGCTTAGTTATGGACATTCCCTTTTGAGCAAAAATATAAAGGGAAAAGGACGGTATCAGGTATTAATATCCCCAACAAAAACATTGCTGTAAATATGGCCGTTTGGTTCGCCATAGGCAATATTTTTATTGGGGATATTATGTGGGAGCGGGGGTTGCAGGGGTGTCCCCCGCACATTAAAAAAAGATGCAGGGATTGCGGGGGTGTCCCCCGCAGGGTCCATTGTGAATTTCACCGCAGAAATATGGCGATATTTTTGTATTGCAATATTATTGCAGCGGAATTATCACATGGAACCAAAAGGACATAATTCGAACACTCTGTGCATTCTAGTTGCAGGGTTAAGGGAAGATCTACATTCACAGAGCCACAGTAGCTTAACTGAACTTTGGACGGAGGCATACTTAAAGCCTTGATAAGAAAGTTAGGCCAGACTTTGATCGTGGAAATAGAAATTGGAAGATAATACAGTATCCATATTCATTTCATACTGAGTTTTTGTTTGGACATACTCAAGGTGTCACACAGCCATACTAACTTACTTCAAGCTGGTATTGCGCTTGTATCCGTCATTAGTTATGAGAACTACTAGCATACCAGAATTTCTTCAAAAACCTGACAATGAAAAAATAATATTTGGATTGCTTACAGTCATTACAGAACAATTCTTACTGTTGCCAGAGTACAGTGATGAAAAGACAAATGCCCCTATCCGACGAAGCAGCTCATAGACTGGTCAGTGTGGTGTTTTTCATCTAATAGAAGACTTTCTGCATCTTGTTGGGAGACACACAGACGTGCACACTTTCCTTTGAGATCGAAAGAACACTGCAAATCTAAACCTAATTTTGGAAAGTGTGATGATCCAGGTCAGCATCTATTCAGACCGAAATTACAGGTGGGTGTAGAACTTTCCTCCGAACGACAGATCGAGAAAAATACTGTTAAAGGACAAAAACAACTTTTGTTCTTGCTGATAGGGAAGCAACATGTCATCTGGGACGGAGCAGATTCGAGGCATTGATTGGGAGCTGATCTACGTAGTACATGATATATAGACTTGCTGAAGTCGCTGCTTCATTGGAACATTTGCATCAGAAAAGGGAACAGAAAAACTGGTTCCAGATAGAGACCGTTGTTTTGTTATCCAGCTAAAAGGCAATTGATCCAGAACAATTTACTGAGTCGAGAGAGCAGCTTCCAGAAGCAAGGCATCATGCAGTAACATTAAAACCACGTTTTTCCTTACTTAGGTGATCAAGATGGGTAACCTCAACAGCAATATTGTGTTACCCCACAAAGAAAGGTGTCCGTACTGTCCTCAAAGCAAATGCTGCCAGCTTACATATCACTGTATTATCTATACATGTATTATATTCATAATCGTGTTACTTTCACTGACTGTGCGAACTGCTTTTTACATTAGTGCAAATGGAGCTCAGTCTCCTATGCATCCACCTGAGAGTAAAGAGAATGTACGTGCGGCAACTACAAGGCAACCTAGACCCTATATAGTTATTCCTGTTCCAGAAAAGGAGGGTAAAGTGTTTGAGCTTGAAATAGATGTTATGACGGATAGATGATACACACACAACACTTGTCTTAGCAAATGTTTTTAAACACCAGAGACAGGGTCGGCAGAAAAGACAAGTTAAGGGGTTGAAAAAGTTTGGATCTACACAAGTAATGAGTACCAATACACCTGGTCTAGTGTCAATGGATCTAAAACCAACTCCTGAAAGAAGGTGGTTATTTGAACAAATAATGAGAGATAGGTTTATGCCTATACGAGTTTCTGAGCAAATGAGAAAAGCTAAACTTTCACACGCACAGGAAGTACCTGCAAGTGCATCCCGCCCTCTAATGAATGTGCCTATGATTCCTTCAGAAAGAAGATACTATACAAGTATACTTCGTGATATGATCGTGGAAGCTCAAGTTAAAAGAATAAGATCCAGAAGAAGTACACAAGACGATAACTTTGAAATTAATGATTACCTGGACAGCAAAGCACACTTGGGAAATAACATATGTTACCAACATATGAAAGAAGTGGGAAGAAGAACTTCAGACGAGGAATACTTTGTATGTGCACTCCTGCCATACAGTATGGGAAAATCGAAAATCTTCATAGCTATTGAAATAGATGTCCAGACAGCGCACTGTCTGTCACATGTGGCAATGTGCAAAACCAGAGGCCAGTTCATGGGTTGTGATGCCTACCTATACTGGGCAACTGAATGGACAGATCCAGATGAAGATGACTATATACAAGACTCAAAGACACGAGAGAAAGAACAGACGAAAAATCATGTGATCAGATACGAGAAACCTGGAGTGAAAGGAGCAGAAATTAGAAGGGAAGTAAACAAGAAACTCAATGTCACAGTAAAATCTGCAGAAGAAATTTGAAAATGGAAGAACAGAGGACAGATGCAGATTTGGGGATCAGTGCTTACTCCAAATGTCTGGGAAGAAAGAGTCCTGATCTGCAGAGCATGGATAGTCATCGGGTGCTATGAACCTGTAACTGACATAGTGCAAAATGGATGCAAGCCTTTATGGCCAAGACTTGCTAAACTACTGACATGGGTCGAAGACAGAGGAGGACCTTTGCAAATAATTCCACTGGAGAGCTCTAAATTATGCTTCAGCAATAATGGCAAAAGAAAAACGGGAGAGAACCACAATTGTGGCCGAATCTTTGATGTTCCAGGAATGGTGCATGGAACTGCAGTGATCATGGACCATTATTGGGCAAGCGAATCCAAGGCATACATGAGACTACCTAAAGATTGGGGAGGAATATGCACACTGGTGAATGTTTGTGTTCCAGCGCTGGTGATTCCGAAAAGTGATTTAAATTTTGACAATTTTCCGAAATTAGATGCTCACCTGAGAAAGAAGAGATCTTTGGAGTTTGTGAATAGGAAGAAGAGGGAGAATTACTTTTCTGCAAAATCAATAGAAGCCTTTGATGCCATTCCATATGAACATAGATTGTTCAGTCAGACCTCTTCAGTATTCTCGGTGATCTTTCTACCTGCAGTACAGATTGGAGCAAATACTAAATGGTTGCAGATAACCAGATGGGAGTTGCAACATACCATCAACACAACCATAAAGGGATTCAATGCAATCAGAGAAGAATTGAGAGCTATACGACTAATGACACTCCAGAACAGATATGTCATAGATATGATCACAGCTATGGATGGAGGTGTTTGTGCTAAAATGGGAGAATCATGCTGCACACTTCATACCTTCTCATGATGACGAGAAAGGAACCCTGACCGAGGCCATAGACATGCTAATAAAGCTCCATGCCCAGATGATAGACGAGGTAGAAGTCATTGCTGAGGATAGCTGGTTTGGAGCACTCTTTCCATTTATTCCACAATTGATGGCAGATATATTCAAATTTCTTGGAGCCTTGATAGAGATGATATTGCTCAGATTATGTGTGATCAAGATAATAATCTCACAATGCAAGAAGACAGCAAAGAAAGCAATAGGAATGAAGATAATGATCGATGTTGAGCCAGGATGGAAACCTAAAGATCTGACTGATGAAGAAATCAGGGATTCTGTGAAGGCCAGCATTCATGCACCTGAGGGAACAAAGTTCCTGTTTCCAAAAGACCATAGAAAGTATGTGGGAAAATGGATCTATTGCAGTCCAAGTGGACAATGCATGCCTATGACATGGAATAAAGATGAACATGTAAAATCAGCTGGATGCCTGAAGGGAGTCATAAAGATATGGATCCCAAAGAAGCATTTCTTCAGACCAGGATGTCTAGATACAAAGGATGATGTGAGAGTGGTCCATGAATCGCCTAGAGAGGTGAGTGTAGAGGAAGAGGCAAGTTGTTACGCTCACCTGGTATCCACAGGGATGCCACCCAGCTGGGTTACTCTCTTGTATGCTTCTCAGCTTTGCCCTGATGTGGTCTGCGGGGAAGGTTCTGCCTGAAAATACAGGAGGACTGTGTTCAAGATTGACCGACTGGAGTAAGTATCCTCCCTCCACCCCCGTATGCTTTCAGTCCCTCTGGCACCCTCTCCCCACCTTGTGGTAGAATTAGGCGTGCTCTCCGTCCTGCCTTCTTTGCAGGGGCGCGTTGTCTTTCATGGGTGAGTGTGGTCCAGTTACTTCACTGACGCCGGCCCGTTTGATATTGTTCAGGTAGGTCTTATTGCTTTTCTTTCGTTTTGTTGCTATCCTGCATGCCTTTCTTTGTTTAAAATGTCTCTTTTTTCTCCCTTAGGTATGCAGAGCTTTGGTGCGGCGAACTGGCTTAGTTGAGCCCCGCTGGTAAATGATCGCGCATTAAGAGCACTATGATGCGGTAAGTAAGCGCTATGCGCAGCCCTGCAAAGTCTTGCCTTTGCTAACCGGTGTTTTCCTTCCTTGTAGGTCGCAGTGTTTTTCAGCGCGAGTGGAATGGCCGGAGTGGTGCCAGCCGAGAGGCGACCAGCCAGGTAAGCCTTTTGAGCAGTTCGTAATTTGTAAATGTTTCTACAGCTTTCTTTAATGTTGCCTCTATCTTCCTCTTTCAGGTCGTTCTGTCCGGGAGGCATGCAGATTCGAGGAAGCTGTTCTCAGTAGCTGTGAGTGTTTAAAGATGAAGACTGCAGGTAAGATGCTGCTGCTAATGATGTTCCTTTTGTCTCCTTGCAGGTTCTTCTTCTCTGAGGCTCTAGAGGCCCGAGTCCTGACTCCACCTGGCCAATGGGCTTGCCAGAGGGGGTTTTGGGCGAGGGTCGTGACACAAGTGCTCCCTCTCCAACTGCCCCACCTACATTACCTATAGAATGGGAACCAAGTATGTGACCCCTACTGAGCGGTTGAATCAGCAGAGAGCAGAGCGTGTGCTCTGTGCAGTACCCATAAGAATACCAATACCTAAGAGGATCTGGGAAGCAAGATATCCGTTAAGGAAACCATACCTACATTCAAGAGAATATTATGGCCATTTGAATGAAATACCTAAAGAAGCAAAGAAGATGACGAACGAAGATGAATGGTGACGTTATGCAAAATCGAACTGATGCCCTTATAAAAGATATAAAGACCACAGAATGCAGGTAAGTGACAAAACACTTAAGAGAGTACCAAGGAGAAGTGACATCTAGGGATCGAGGTGAAGAAGCTTATGCCACAGAGATGATGAAGATATGTAGTTAGTTTAAACGTGGAGAGATGCAGAAAGTAACCACAAGCAGCAAAGCATTCATGAAGCTAGCTATATGCTTAAATAGATATATTGCGGCAAGCACCAATATATACATATATATACCTCAAAGACATTTATATGAATGAAAGTTTCCACTACGCATTACAAGCAGTATTGCACAAAGTCAGAAGGCCTCAATGTTCGAGTGTGTCGCAGCAAGAAAAGCAATGGTCTTATCAAACTGGAATGGGCTGACATTGGATACAATTAAGGAGAAAGGAACAGAGGATCCTGTTCAGAAAGGTCAAGATAAACAAAAGACGTCAGAAGACTAGTAGAATTAAAATCAAATAAATGAAAAGACTTGATTTTGTGGTGTCCAGTCACGTGGTGGAGGGAAGCTGGAAGGGTGAGATGATCACACCTAGGCATGAAGGCCAGCTGTACCCATAATCCTTAAAAATTCTCAGAGCACAGTACAGACGTAAGGCCAATCTTCAAAGCACTAATTGACACTTGACCATTGAGGTGATGATTGATTGAGGCATAATTGGTGGGAAGCAGGGTGCACAGACGAGCTCATCTGCACCTGGCTGTTCTTTCTGCGTGGTTCCAGAGGTAGGTAGAAAAGTATGAATGGGGTTGAAGCCAACCAATTATAGAGGACCACGTAGTTGGGGGTCCTATAGTTTGTAGGGCCAATGGGACATCATACTTTTAGTGATTCTCATAGTGGCCATTTTGAAGGGAGGGCTTAGTTGTCCCACCTGATGTTAATTATCCAATGACCTCTTCCCGTTACTCCATACAGATATAGAACCTGCCACGTAGGATGACGTTAGTACGTGCGCAGGCTGTACGTCATTGATGACACATATTAATTATAAGAACTTTGTTTTTTCTTAAGGTAGACAGAGTGAGAAGATCGAGCGTTTGCTGATGTTTGTTGTAATCCCCATTTTATAAGCTTGTTAATAAAACGGACTCACTTAGCTAAACTATTGAGTCATCTTAATTACTGATGTATTAGTAAGAATCAGCATCCCCATCCATCTCCAGGGTAATGCTACTCCTCTTAAAGGGCTTATTGTATTAATACATCCAGCTCATACTCCACTTGCATCTTCTGCTAGTGGGTCAAGTACTACACATGTTGCATCACTGTCACATGCAACATTGTTTCTTTCACTAGACAACTTAGTTCCAAGGGAAAAACCCACTCAAAGCCAATTGCTATAATTTTATCCGGTCACATGCATAGAAAGAACTCCAAATCAATGTGTGTGGCTATGTCTGAATCTTTATTTCACATACCCTCGAACAAGACGCTCGATCGGGTCGTGCTAGGGACAGTTGGCAATCTTGTAAAGACTGGTAGGGGGGTCTGTACTTCCGCTCTCTATATGGTAGAGGGGAGGCACAGAGGACCCCAGCCAAGATTCTCTAATATGGTAACGATGGACGAGCAATCAAGGCTTAGCTTCTCAGGAGGTGATGCAGGCTGGTTCTTAAGTACAGTGTATCCCCAAGCCCCCACAAAGGAATGTCCACACACTGTATTACTGAAAACACAGTCTTTATATAATTAATATTCAAGGGTTATGTACACTTATCACAATAACGCACTTGGTGCTCAGGAAAATCAGCAATGGTAAATATCTACAATTCTAAAGTGGTACCACTAATATTAGACCTCATTAAAGTGCATTCACAATACTGTTAAAATGGCACACAGATCAATAAGAAGGAAACCAGCAATAGAGAGAGGAGAGATAACAGAGGGTTGAAACAATAGGCAGAATACTGGCCCCTACCACTGGACACAGTTCTGTGTGGAGATCCCCCCACCTGGGCAACCTGTAAAATAAAGAGATATAACACCAGCCCAGTCCATATATTGTTCAATAGTCTATTTCTCTCCTATAATGTTTTTACCCCCCCAATGTACCTGGTGGAGTCGAGTTCTTCGAAGAGGCGTCGACAGATCCTTCTTGAATGACCCCCTTTAAAGCAGGAGTCACGGATCGTCGAGAGGCGTCGAGAAGCGTCGAGGAACTCGGTGTTCGGTGTCGGGGAATCGACGGCCCTTCTTGAATGCCTTCCCTTTCAAGCGGGAGACACGGGGCGTCGAACGTCCGACAACAAACAAGGTAGAACGGCGTCGATGAGGCGGCAGGCTTCGATCCGAGCGGGGCTCGTCGGCGTCGAGATGTCGGCGTCCTGCGAGGAAGAGGCGTGCGGGGCACCTCGGCGACACTAGTTCTGGACCGCAAAGATTGTGGGTGACGGTGGCCCAGCAAGGGCGTCGAGTCGCTCGAGTCTTTGGGGTCGTGAGGTGGCGGGAAACCCACCGGCGGATTCTCCTCGGCGCGTTGGTCGTCCTCGACTTTCTCCGGCGGGACAAAGCGGCCGACGATGCGGACGAGGGAGTCCTTCAAGGCAAATGTTCTTAGGCAAGGAGCGGACGGCTCCGGTCGTCGGCGGCACGGCGTCAAGTGGTTCCCACGGCGGGGCAACACAACTTCGACGGGCCTCCAGCGGTTACACAGACCTGCGAACCCTGGTCGACGGCAATGGACTTCGACAGCGTCGATGTCCGGGTGCTTCACTTCGATCTCCTCGGCGGTCCCGTCTCGGGTCGGCAGCCTTTCGAGGGTCTGACTTCCAGGGCGCTTCGGCGAAGATTCAGCGGTGCTCGATGGTCCCTCGGAGCACGGGAAGAGGGCGCCTAGCCAGGTCCTCTCTCGGGTCAGTCCTCGACGATTTCGACAACCTTCAGTTCCGTCGAAGCAAATGCCACAGCAAGTCTTCTTCTTCCAGCTGGACGTCGAGGATCAGCAAATCCAGTTACTCTTGAGTGGAGACTCAGCTTCTGAATGCTTCTGAACAATTTCCAGTGGTGAGAGGTCCCCAGATATACTATCCTGTCTCTCATCCACACTGCTGGCACACACACAGCAGCCAATCACACAGAAGGGCATTCATGCAGTCAGTCAGCCAATCAGGCACACAGTGCATTCAGGCCACACTCCTCCCTTTCAGACACTCACAACAAGGAATGTGGATTGGGACAAGTACCCAGCCATTCAACACTACACACTGCATTCAGGCCAGTTTCGGGCAGGGCTGTCTCAGTCTTTGTCTCACATGCCAGAAACCAGACAACCACAACAAGAAGTGTATATTGGTCACACACTCCATTCACCCAGGTCCCACCCACAGGAGGTACCCACAACATACAGTCAAAGGGAAGGCTCCAGTCAGTCTAGCTGGGCCTTCACAACAACACCATATATGGAACTTCCACCCAACAGCCAGTCAGGGGGAAGGGACAAAGTCAGGGCTTCCCAGGACTTTGGGAAAAACAAGACAACAGGCAATAGAAAGCAAGAGGCCACAGGGGCCATCTTGTTTTCTATCAGGAATCAACTGATCCCAATGGCAGGGCCTGGGTATCCCAAAATGGAGGACGCCCAGAGCACCTGTCTAATTCAGCATGGAGCTGCCACCAGCCCATACCCTGCTCTGTGGGCCACCCACAGGTGCCAAAAAAACATACACTAGGGGCACAGGGTTGTACCCCTACCCATGGGTGCCATAAGGGTATCCCATGGGTCTGTTCACCAAACCAAAAGAGAGAGCTGCACTGCCAGGAGTCCCAAATGGACTCCTGGGCAGAAAACATAACAGAACACACGATAAAAGGCAGAAAAGGACAAGGATTCAGAGGCCCTGTCCCTCTGATGCATTTCCAGCATCACAAATCTGTCACCCAAACTCTTAATGATGTGGTCACTAAAGACAACGGCAAACAGTCTGGGGTTTCGTCTGCGATGTTATTAGCTGTAATGCCTTACCCATCGATCTGAGTAAATGCTCTGACTTGTCTCTATCTGTGCCTCTTCCTTGTGCACAGGTGGAAACGGTTACAGACTCGTCCAAGGTCTCCCCTGACCTCCCTAATATTTTGGGATGGGTAAGTGACCCTGATAAAAATGGCGAGCAAAGAATAAACCGTTCATTTCTATTTAGTATATTTAGACACAGCCCCCAACTGAAAACCTTGATCTCAGATGATATAGAGTGGATTTGTCTTTCTTGTTTTTATTTTATTTTTTTAAACTTTTGTTTATTGAGGGAGCAGTTTCACATCAAGACAATTCACAGAAACAGTGCAATACGACATAGGCATAGTCCCAGTATTGATATACATATGATAGTCAGGCATACATCACAGTTTAATGCGATGGGGTAGGCGTTACATCTGTGTCAGGGATCAAATCACATAGGTATAGGCGTAATAGCGTCCATATATCTTTGGGGCGGCAGGGTGTCGGGACTGACAATACAAAGAGTTCCTCATCATCGTTTACCATGCATAAGTCTTTCAGGAAATTGGTTCGGGTTGGTCCAGCGGCAGACTTCCAGCATTTAAGGATACATCGTTTGGCAATTATGCATGAGATATTAAATAATCTTCTCGTGGTTTCCTTCACTTTTCCAATGTCACCAAATAAATACTTCAAGGAAGACAGAGTGGCCGGGATCGCCGTTATCTCCTCCAGGAGACCTGCCACCTCCCGCCAGAATTCCACAATAACAGGGCACGACCAGTACATATGATATGCCCCAGCATTGGGGGCGCCACATTTTGGACATGTCGCTGTGCAACCCTCCACAAATTTAACTAGCTTAACCGGGGAATAATGTAGCTGATTCAAGATTAGAAATTGAATCAATCGGAGCCCCGAATTCAATGAGACAGATTTGGTGAGTTGACAAAACTGGGCCCATCTAATGTCATCGATCTGGGCGCCCACGTCCCGCTCCCAGGTTTCTTTGATTGTGTTACGTGAAGGGGAGTGAGTCTGTACCAAAGTGTTTAGCATCGAGACCCCCTTGCCACGGCCATCCGTGGACACTACAGCTCTAATACATTCGTGTGTCTGGGGTTCCAATGGGAAGGTTGGCCATCTAGCAGCAAAAGCCGTTCTCATACAATGGAATTGAAAGCATTTAAGCTGGCCTCCCCCTATTGCACCTATGAAATCTGTGAGTTCGTAAAACGTGCCATTATGTGAGTATAACAGTTTTCTATCTCTAGCCACCATGATCCCCAAATATCGTACCTGCGTGGGGGCAGGTTTGAACCCCGTTATATCGGAAAGGTCACCTGTATCAGGGGTCAGTGGAAATATTTCGGACATTCGGACATTGATTTTGTATCCAGAGTATTCCGAGAACTCGTGTATGTCTGACATAATGTGTTGCACATTTTCCTATGGATTTTGGACATATAGCAGCGTATCGTCCGCGTATAGTGATATAATTTGTGGGGGACCAGTCATCCTGAGACCTCTGTGCGAGTGGTTCTGGCAGATATATTCCGCCATTGGTTCTATGGTAAGTGCAAAAAGGATAGGTGAGAAGGGACCGCCCTGCCTGGTCCCCCTGTGTAGTTGGAATGTAGAGGACAGAGTGTTGTTGGTTAAAACCTTAGCTGGGTGTATAGCAGCCGCACGCATTTGATAAAGTATGGACCAAGACCAAACCTCTCAAGCACTAGGAAAAGGTATGTCCAGGAGACGGAATCAAAGGCCTTTTCGGCATCCAGGGCCACTACGGCCGCCTTCGCCTCTGGATCTATTTGTGCCATTACATTGAATAATCGCCTCAAGTTCAGAGCTGTAGATCTTGTTGGTATAAAGCCAGCCTGGTTGGGGTGGACCAGGATTGGCATGTATGGCAGGAGTCTGGTGGCCAATACCGTGGCGAAGATTTTTGCGTCAGTATTTATCAGGGAGAGGGGCCTATAAGAGGCCATGTCTTGTGCTGGTCTACGGGGTTTCAGAAGGACCGTGATGACTGCTTCACGCATCGAATCTGGGAGGACACCCCGGCTCATAGCCTTTTCCCACACTTTCAATAATAATGGGGCTAATTCACTCTGAAATTCTTTGTATAGTTCCGCGGTCAGGCCGTCCAAACCGGGGGCACTTCGATTGTAACAGGTTGATCTAGTATGTTTCGTGTCTCAGGGGTTAATGTGGGGAGGTCTAGGTCATCTAGGTACCTAAATGTGTCTTCTTTGGTTTTAGCATCATGATTGGAGTATAGAGCGGAGTAAAAATCGGCGAAAGCGGAATTAATGTCCTGTTCTTTATTGACCGTTATGCCGGCCGGGTTCTGTATGCTAGCGATTGGGTTGTGATGTCTATCGGTTCTAAGCATATTGGCCAGAAATTTCCCGGCTTTATTACTTTCCCCATATCTGCGGGCTTTAGCTGGGGCAGCCATGTATAAGACATCCCTATTGGCCAACTCATTGAATTCCTTAAGTGTAGTGTGAATTTTCGACAGGGTTTCCTTATCTAGTGTGGCGCTATACTCCATCTGTAATGAGTCTATTTTGGCTTCAGCTATACCCAGTTCCCTTCTCACAGATTTCAACATACCCGTGGACTTACCCAGTATGTTTCCCCGAATCCAGACTTTGAATGCCTCCCATAGGGTGGCATAGGTGTTCACCGAGCCCTCATTCAGTTCCAGAAATTCCTCAATTTCAGTATGTAGTGACTCACAGACATTGGGGTCCCTAAGGATAGTGGAGGGCATCCTCCATCTTCTAGCCGGAGGTGAGGAGTCATCCAGGCTGATGGCTAGTGTTATCGCGAGTGGTCTGGGAGCGTGCAGGGATGTATTTCGCAATTGGTGATCGTCCCAGCTAGGGATGAACTAGTGAACCAGTAATCTATGCGCGAATGGGAGTTGTGGACAGATGAATAAAAGGTGAATTTCTTCTCATGTGGATGTAACGTGCGCCATGCATCAATTATGTCGATCTGTTCCATCAATTGTTTGATGGCTAGTGCCGCTTTGGACGGGGCCCTAGGGGCAGCTGAGAAACGATCCATGGAATGATCAAGTATCGTATTAAAATCTCCACCCCAGATTATTTGTGCCTCCCCCGATGCGGACATCATATCTAGTATTATGATATGATATGATAGGTTATTTATAACGCGCTTAATACCCAGAGGTTTCTAAGCGCGGACCGGGGATCGAACCTGTGTTGCTTCGTGTCGTCTTGCTTCCAAGGCGAGCACGTTACGCCCTAAGCTATCCTCCCGAGACTTGTACAGTAGAATAGTGGGTCATCTATATTGGGTCCATACAGGTTGATCAAGATTATCTGGCGACCCGCTAACTCCCCCCACACCAACGCATATCTACCTTGTGGGTCTATCCTGCTGGAGTGGTATTTGAAGCATAGCTTGGGATGTATAAGAGTCAGAACTCCCCTGGACTGTGCCGAGTAGTCCGTAAAGTATCTATGAGGGCCCCAGCGTGGCAGGAATTTGGTATTAACATTCCCCAATTCATGCGTTTCCTGTATAAGGAGAATATGGGGGTCATGGCGTGCAATATATGCAGCTATTTTCCTTGCCTTGACCAGGTTGTTGATCCCACAAATATTCCAGGAGAGTAGTCTAATGTGTAAGCCCCCTTTAGCTTGTGTCATAGCTGCTTATCGGAACATGTGTTTGCCAGGTGTATTGCCATTGTCTCAAGTGATGCGAGCGTCTTGCTAGAAAGTAGCCCCCTGGTTTTAACTCTATAACTTCCCCAAACAGTCCTGGCATAGTGCCAGGATGAACCTTTACTTGATTTCCCCACCAACCCCCACCCGCATCATCAACCCCAACCCGATGATATAACCCTTCAAACATAACTTGAGAAGTCGCCTGGGTGTGTGAGCTGTACTCACGTGACCGACCACCACGGGGGGCTCACGGCCCTACTTCAACATGTGGCGGTCAGGGCCACCTCGCCGTCAACAGGTTTCCGAACTTCATGATAATGCAGTGTGGAGTAAGGCCTGTCAGCCAGAATGGTCTCCCGGTTTCGCCACCGGCTGGGTTGGTAAGTTCTGATTTATTTCCCGGCTCCCCGGGGGAAGTGGGATAGAGGCCTCAACATACGAAATGGCTTCTGTAGGATTTTCAAAGAAGTGTGCTCGGCCTCCGTGTTGGATCCGCATTTTAGCCGGGAAAACAAGCGCGTATGGGATCTGGGGTAGCCTCAACTGTCTCTTAACTGGTTCGTAGGACCTTCTGAATGTTTGCACATTTTTCGAAAAATCAAGGTATATGTGTATTCTGTTATTTTTGTAGTGTAGGGAGCCTTTCTCCCTGGAAAGTCTCAAGATAGCCCCTCTATCTCTATAATTGAGGAGACGGGCAATAATTGTGCGGGGTGGTGCTCAAGGCTTGGGAGTGGGGGGCCAGGGTGCGATGGGCACGCTCCACAAGAAAATGATCGGAGAAAGCGTCGGGCCCAAGAGAGATTTCAGGAGGTTTTCCACTTGGCGTTCCATGGATCCCTTGCCAAAGGTTTCGGCTACCCCGACCAGGCGGATGTTATTCCTCCTGG
Source organism: Ambystoma mexicanum (assembly GCF_040938575.1). Lineage (NCBI taxonomy): Eukaryota > Metazoa > Chordata > Amphibia > Caudata > Ambystomatidae > Ambystoma > Ambystoma mexicanum. The sequence continues at coordinate 36,805,867 of NC_090935.1, read as the reverse complement.
ATCGAGATTCGAGATACTCGCACTTATGCAGGGTTCTCTGAAGGTCCCCTTTCAGTTGGGCGATGTCGCGGCTGTGTTGTGTTATCGAGTCCTCATTGGCGCTGATCCTGTTCTCCGCCTCAGTGGTGCGCGCTCTTTCTTTATCAACTCTTGCCTTCAGAGAGCTTATCGTTGCCCCTATATCATCCAGTTTACTACTGACCGCAAGGAAGCCACTCTGGACCATCGACAACAGTTTGTCCACCCTCTCGTCCATAGAGGGTTCTGAATGGCCGTCAGTCGACTCAATAGATATTGTGGTAGACCAATGTGACTGGGAGCTGGCAAAGGAGTCCATCGGGCTGGTTTTCTTGGGGCCCATCCCTTTCTTTTTATTGCGGCCCATATATTGGATCGAGTGGTTTGTGTCCTCACATGTCTCTTTGCCTCCTGTGGAGTTATTGTTCAGCAGTCTTACGTGGGGTGCAGTGGTCCCCTGTGCGTTGGAAGCAATCCTTCCCGGTATATGAGTTGGCCTTGTTCGGCTCGGCCGCAGTGAAGGCGAGGCAAGAGGGTCGTTCTGTAACGTGCGCTGCACTGGCCTGGCCGTGCGGCTGGGTATGGGCTTTCAAGTAAGCTACACCGACCGCTGGAGCTCAATGTCCCCGATGTTCCCACACTGGTGCCAACCTGCGATATGTTGCCAAAGTCCGGGGTTGGTATGTAACCGCTAGCGTAGGATTATAGCCAGTGCCAACGGCAGAGACAGCGCGCACTTCGCCTGTCCACTGCATCGCGGGCCCGTCCGAAATCAGGAGATCCTGTAGTTAGACAGTAGAATTCATATGGCCTAAACAAAAGGTGCACATCAACATTTATGGCTGATCCAGTCGGGTCTTCCTGCACCGCTAAACTGTCTGAACCTTGGATTTGTGGGCTGAGCACAGGTTCAGTGTATAGGCCGAATAAGGAGGGGTGGTTGCCTTCCCGAGGCTCGAGGCGCGGGAGACGGCGGCCAGCATCACCCAGGTGCGTGTTCTGGCTAATGGCGCAGTGCAGGTATCACACCAATTCCCTCAGTATTGCAGGTTTTTGGTTCGGGTTGTTCCCTGGGTTGCAGCGTGAGGTTATGAGCAGTGTGCGTTGCGTAAGGCAAGGCCAGGGTAGATCATTCCGGGTCCCGATCGAACCCCGCAACACGCCCGATGGTGTTTTGTGTAGCGGATATGCACAGGCAGGAGCCGCCAGGGCGCCCTATGGAGGAGTTGTGATGTGGGCTCCTACCTCCAGGCGACAATGGCAGGATCCAACTGATGGGAGCAGTCGGCTCGCCGGTATCCGCAAGGTCCACCCAGGCCGTGGGTCCGCTCTTCTCCAGGCTGTCTCGGGTGTAAGCTGAGGGTCGGTCCGCGGCACTCCAACGGCCCGGGCAGAGGGCCGGGCGGCCCAAGGGTGGCAACACCCGGGATCCTGCCGCAGTTGTACGCACGCACGAGACCGCAGCATCGAGCGTTGGAAAGTCAGCGCTTTCCGAGGATTACGTCTGGTCTGCTCTGGAGGCGTACACTCGGGCTAGAAACAGAGTATCAACAGGACTTGTCAGTCGTCAGCTCCGCAGTATCTCGGCGGGACATCCAGTGTTCAGGCGCGTAGCATGGCCCTTCCCCCTTCCGGCCTGCAGCCAAGTCCACGCCTCCGGGCTGTCGTGGTTTACTTGTGGAGCCGCGATTCGGGTTCGCCACCGCCGTTCCCACGGTGTGAGTTTCCAGGACGATATCTCGAGGTTAAGTATCCGTTACTGCACGAGTTTTGGTTGAGTGATGCCGTAGGTCTTCCACTGCCGTTAGCAGGTATTTTCCGGCGTGTAGGTGGCCCCGAAAAGGATTTATTTTGTCATAGGATGGATTTTGGGCCGGAGCTCTCCTCTCAGGCGGCCATCAGTGTCGTGCGCAACAGCGCCCCCACCCCCCCCGTGGATTCGTCTTTCTAACCAAAACAATTATCGGATGATATGTTGCACATATTCGTCCAATATAATGAATCTAATATGGAAACAGAGGGTGGACTTTAAAGCGCAAGGGCCTTCCATTCGCTTTTTTCACTCGAGAGATGAGACCAATACGTTTTTAGATGCTCCACTGCCTATCGTGGCTCAACCCCAAGCACAGGCTAATGTAAATTCAGATATTCCAATTTCAAACAGTGAGATAATAACCCAATTGACATCTTCGGTAGCTAACGCTGCAAGCCTAGCATGGTTTGCTCCGTTGCTTGCCACTATATCTGAAATTGTAAAAATGGCTAACAAACTGTGGCCCCGCATTCCTGTCAATTACTTCATGGAATTGCTGCAGGTATTCAAATCTTAAATCCTGATTAGATTATTTCCTGTACAATGGCTTCCCTGATATTTTCATCATTCAGGAAACAATGTGTACTTATTTGTTTGATGTAGACGGCTTTACCACATTTACTCTTCCTGCAAAGGTAGGGTCAGCGGGGTGTCCCTCGGGAGGCCTTGCTATCTTATTGAACAATAAGATTCACAGTAAAGCCAGGGTTACTGCTTCTCAAAATGATATCTTGGCAATTGAGTACTCACAGGCGAATGCCCCATAGCTGATTTTCCCGGTTATATGTATCTATTTTAACCCCCTGATGATTTTTATGATTTTTTAGATTTAGTACTTGAAGCCGCAATTTTATCTAATCCTCACTTTCATATTATATTTGGTGGCGATGTTAACGCCACATCTAACAGTACTCAGTTACTCCCTTTAAATTTTGAGAAGGCAGGTTCACATTCTTCCACGTGGCTTAGAGGGGAATCATGGGTTCAATATTTTGACCAATGGAATTGTCACTTGGTTAACTTTTGTTCAGGCACTTCAACGGTGACGTGGAAAAGGGGTGTGGCCTCTTCTTGTATTGATTTTTTCTTTGTTTCAGTGAATATACTTCGTAAGGCTAATCCGGTATCGATTGGGCTCTCCTCTCTAGGTGATCATTTTCCTATCACACTACGCTTCAATTTACAGATGCTACTTCTGTCATGCAATCCTATTTTGACACTAATCCATCTTGATCAAAGTAGCAATGCCGTGCATTGGTCCTCCAATCTATGTAGACAGCTAACCTATTTAGTTAACAGAGATGTGTGGCGAGTGTACAACCATAATCTTCTTGGTGATGTCCCTGCAGAAAGGGAGAATTGGAACACACTCATAATAAAAAGACATCTTTATAAACTGTCCTTCGCAGCCAGGAAGGACGATCGATTGCACAACAAACCACATAACTCTGAAATAGCTAAATATATATGCATCAGGAATCTTGCTTTGAAAGCCCTAACTAGGTATTTTATTCCTTAGGCCGACTACCTATTTCGGAAACATCGTATTCAACAAACGTTTAGGAACCAACATAAAGTGATTTAACATCAAATTCACTGTGCGGAAAATCAAAGCTTGCTTACTCTCCTTTGCAAAAGAGATGTTCGCAATATATGGTCCATCCTTAGAGGCACTGCTCAATCTGACACCTCGATTATGAGCTCCTCTATTTCTGCCGCAGTGTGGCAAAATTACATCGCTACCAAATTCCAAATACCTCTATCATTTAAATTCTTGCACTCAGAAATCTCAAACATCATGTATACGGATGAATTTTTATTTTCGATTTGAAGACATCATTTGTGCGATCGGACAACTGAAGGGCTCCATGGCTACCGGCCTGATGGAATACCGCCTTGTATAATTAAATCAGATCCAAAATTCTGGGCAGCTATTCTTTATACTAAATTCGATTATATCTTACAGTCTAGTCATATTCCTACTTCTTGGCGGAATGTAATAATCGTTCCCATCCACAAGAAGGGTGACCCTCACGATCCGGCCAACTTCCGTCCCATCGCCCTGATGGATTCCTCAGCAAAGATTTTTGCCATTCTTCTCTTTAAACTTCTGGAAAAATATATTGTTGATAATGATATCTATTCGAGATTTCAGGAATAATATGAGCACTTCACTTGATGCAATGGTGTTAGCTCATCTGTTCTCACTGTCTCAGACCGCCGACATAGGCCCGATTTATATGGCAGCATTATATCTCTCTTCTGCATTTGATGCAGTGGTAAGAGATATACTGTGGCGTAAGGTGCTCAAGCTGGTTTTTCCACAGAGTACAGTCGATTTCTTTATTACATATCAATACATCTTTTCAGGTTCACATTAATCAGTAGGGGGGCATTACTGATCACATTCCAACCGAGACTGGTGTAAAGCAAGGCTGCAACCTAGCTGTTAGGGAGAATTCTCATTCTATGGCTAATTTCCCTTACCTATAGAGTCCCCCAGCAGCTTTGCTGGATTTGAAGGGTTTGTTTTTTACTCCTGCTAAGAGTGAGACTCTTTTTCCCACTCTTAGACATTTTTTCTATGTGTGTTCTAGGCTATTTTTGTGTTTAATGCCTATGGGACTTTCTCTCACCTCCATAGGAACCATCTTTATTCACATGTGTTACACAGCACCCTCCGTGCAGTGACGCAGGGGTGTCGTAGCGACCCCCAAACATAGACTCCATACCCTGGGACTGACTACTGTCTCCCAGGGCATGTAAAGTCCCCATTGACTTTACTAGTCAATTTTTGTGAACTAAACCAGTACAACCCATCTAACTATGGAGGTACTGGGAAGGGTTAATAGTTTTTCCCTTATGTTCATTTTCGAAAGGGTACCGTAAAGTCCCTCTCTCAAAAGTTTCTGGCTGGTGGCAGTGGTTGCTACCATAAATATTCGACCGCGAATATTTCCCTATGGAATTTTCCCATTGTTCAAGCTACCACATTTCCTGACAGCCTCTAGCATACCGCCGGTGTATTTTGATATTAAATTTACTCCAGTAGGTTTTTATTTCCAGAACTTGAATATAACTTCTTTCTTGTGTCTTTCTCTAAACTCCTAACCCAGGTCGTGATCCTTTGTTCATCCTTTTGGCAGGCTTCTGCCCAGAAGCCCTCCTTTCAGCGCCATTGAGTCTGGGAGTAGGACCCCTGGACAGGGTTGCCTCCGCAACCCATGTCACACTCTATCCTGACAGGCTGGAGGGTCTCCCGCCAAGATGACCACTCCACTGTGTGAGTGACAGCTAGGCTGTATGAATGGGGCTTTTTTTGCATAAAAGCAGGGTGCTGAGGACTGGAAGAGCAAGACGTCGCCACTGGAACTAAGAAGCCGAAGAGGAGAGAAGCCAAAGACCCCTGCAACAACTGAACCACCGGTGAAGCCCTGCTGCAGCGTCTCACCACTTTTCTCCACACGACGAGAGAAGATCTTCATCCGAAAGAGCCTTCTTCCCTTGAGCTGGTGGGGCCAACCAGTTTGCCAATCGCATTTCCGGACCTGCTTTGGTCGAATCGCCAGTACCATGTACTCGGAGGCCGGATAGCCAGGCACCAGTCCACCAGGACCGCGATTTAAAGGAGCGTACCTTTTATTCGTCGGGCAGCACCGCGGCTGGTTTCAATCCTAGGTAGTGCAGTAACTCTAACATTCCTCCACGACGAGAGCCTCTCTTCCTCTGCTGGATACCCCGAACTGCAGGAACTACCAGGAACAACCTCCACCGGAGGAGCCACTTCTTCATTTTAAAGGTACATTGTTCCGCGAGGCCGCCCTTTCTTCGCAGTAGAGCTAAAGGTGTTTTAAATCCTTTACTTACCTGTTGGCTTGGCCGTCCCTCTCTCTTAACATTGTCTTTCACCTTCTGCATCCACCTTTTCAAAATCGTTAACCAAAGACTTGACTGCAGCTACACGAACAATTTGCTCCTGGGTCCTTGCCCTGTACGACTGACTCTGGCACAGGCCTACTGACTCTGGCTAAATTTGTTAGAACTGCCTTCTCTAGATTGCTTCTCAATTAGAACTCTGTTGGTGCACCTACTTCTTATAACCACCCTTTCCTTCCCACTTTTAAACTTTGTGAAATGCCATTTTGCTCAGTTTTCATTTAAGTATTTCCTATACTGATGCACTGCCTTGCTTAAACTGGTACACAAACGTATGGGGAGTGTTGCTAGGGTGTGTAAGAAGATAGTTCTGTATAACTTGTGCTTTCCCTCTCTTGTGAGAAATTGCTAGAGTGCCATTTGTGTTTGGTTTGCACTGTGCCGTTTTGCTCAGTTTTCACTCTTGCGCACTAGGGAGTTGTGTATACTTTCTTTGACCTAATTTAACTTGCTTAATAACTGTGATAGATGTGTTTAACTAGAAGTGTATAAAATAAATAGATATATTCTTTTTACTATATGTTATAGGATGTTATTAGGTTTTAAAAAGACGTATTCTTTGTCATTTTTTTCATTTTTTTTCCTTTATATATCTGACGTATGGATGTTTGTAAAGGTTTCATTTTGACGAACAATATACATATTTTTATAAATAGAAACCACCAAAAAAAGAACCAACCTAATTTAAAGAACTCTCAATACACACTTCAATTAAAAAATAATGTTAAAATCTATAATACATATCACCATTTCAAAAAGATACCTAAAATGTGCAACTATATTATCTAAAATACCTTATTAGCAAAGATAGCATGTTTATGAATAGATCAATTTTCTATTGTTTTGCCACATATAATATACAATGAAATGTAATAGTTGAATTTCCCTCATGATAGTGGCCCACGATTGATCAGAGACAGAGTTTGTGATTTCATATCTCATCTTCAGATATTCCTTCCTGTGTATGTCTGACAATTTGATGCATGCAGTTAATAGGTGTCTCAGCCTCATACATAAAACCAATGTCATTAAAAAAATCGAGGACATTGTTTTTCCATTCATTCAAAGGACATCCTATCTTGTTGGCACTTAAGATATTACCGAAATCCAAGAAGATAGACTCCTCATCTTCCACAACATATGGACATAATAAATGTCCATCCTTATTCCCAGTTGTGTAGGGAGGTATATCAACCCCAATTCACAAATGATACCCTCAACTGGTGTATTTTCTGATAACTCTATGCCACAGCTTTCCTTCATAATTTTTGTTTTGATATAATTTATGCTTAGATTATTTTTTTTCTTTGAGTATTGGCATATCTATCCATACTTCGCTGTAATCCAATTGCTGTTTGATCCAGTAAAAGGGTATCGTTGGCATAGGCATGCCAGTTTACAGGCAATTCTTCCATTTCTGGAGGAAAACTATGCACTTCACTCAGAGCCGTATACATGTCAGTCACATATAAATTATATAGGGTGGGTGCCAATTTTTTATATGTACTATCTTTTTCTTTAACATATCATCCATAGTTGTACATCTTCTAATAAATCTAATTTCCTTATTGCATCATTTCTTTTCTCTAGCAATAACTATATGATACTGATTTATTCTAGTTATGGATTAATCAACATATCTAACAGTGTAGGAGTATACATATTGTTTAGCTTTCTCCGATAACATTTCAAATGTATACAGTCCTACGTTTCCTTCATAACCATTAGCTACCAATATATTATCAAAGAAAGCTATGTATCTCTCGATTTTCGAAGTGGACTAATTAATTCTATTTCATGCCAAATCTATATTTCTGCACCCCCGACAGGGAATCCATTACTTTACTACACATTTGAATGGAAAATCTCTTCACCACATGGTCACTTACATTTGTAGGCTGAAGACTAAATCTGCCCATAATTTCAAACATTGAGTTTGGAAACAAGACCTAATCTATCCATGAGTGATTATTCCTTGCACACCATGTATGTGGATTAATGCTACCTTCCATTTTCTCTGTATCCAATTGCAATAATCGATTTGTGTATATAAACGACACCCATCGATCATTAGGTTCAATATTCTCATCCATATCTTGTATCATGATGGCACCTATTTGATTTAATATTATATTATGAGTCAAGTGTGTAAATCTTCGATAATTTAGGTCACGTATGATTACAAATAAGGCATAAGCCTTATCTCTAGTCAAACATCAATATTTTCCCCTAGATTTCCAATAATAGCAGAAGTATGTATATTATTAGGAGGACTGGACACATTAATAATGAGTATCTTTTGGACATCCCCCTTAATATCAGAATCCAATATTGCCATCAGAAGTAGGAGCTCCCAAATGATCATACACTTTTATGGAGAGATGATTCTTAGCACCCAATATAAGACCTCCTGATGGGCGACACAATTTAGGGTGTGCTGCCTTTCTTGGTATTATTTGATATCAGTCAAGGATAAAATCATTCACCAAGTAAGTCCCCTGAATATCAAATACATCTGCACTCTTTAGCGATAGACATACCAACAGTGCATCAAAACAGAATGGAACCCTCTTGAGTTCCATGCAATCAGTGATATACGTTCTCTAACCTGTACATTCTGGCAGTCAATGTCATCACAATCCCCATTTGTCAAGGTCATGTTCTGAACAGTAGAGGAATACAAACCACTATCTTTTATACCCCTGACTATTTTGTAAAACCAGTTTCTCAATGCTTGTTGCATCCTGGCACCATTTGTTTTACTGGTCTGTTTAGATGTATGAATACTCTTAACAGATACTTCCTCCTCCAATCGGCTGAATTCATATCCCATGTCACTAAAAAGATGAGCATACGATAGTATGCATTCAGATACAATAGGGGATACCAGATTTAATATAGCCCAATTAGCTTCCCAGGCAGTTTGTGCTATTTCAGCCAAGGTAATCTCTTGTGATGATATACCTTTGAGGTCTATAACTTGGTGTATCAATTCAATCACATTTTTACTATTTAAAAAAGGACTCTGGGAGGAGGCATAGGTGTCTGTGATTTTAACCTTTTTGCATCTTACCTTCATAGGGCATAAGATATCCTTTACTCCCATAATTTTTGTAGTTCTATTATGTATATTCTAAGATACCAGATCAATATCTTCGGGTTCGTCCCATATTTTGTTATAATCCGATTCCAACATGTGGTCAACAATTTCAAATTATGGCATTGTTTTCCCTCAGTACCCTCAAGCTAAGATTCTATTGTACCTAATTTACCAGCCTTTTTTAGGTCCATATTGGTATTTTGTTTTAGATTCTTTATATTATTCATGCCTTTGACCTTGTTTGGGGCGGTCATCCCGTTATTCCTCCTTGATTCATCATCAATCAGACAATGACTATCTGCTAATTCAACACATGTAGCTCCCCTATAGGTTGTTTCTGCTAAAGAGAGTGACCCTCTTTTACTAACATTGTGTTTATTTCTTACAGGATTAGTGTTTTTTTCTTTTTCTTTCTCTTTCTTTGATTCCTTATCTTATTTGAGTTCATTTGTTCTTTTAACACGGTCAAACTCTCTACAATTTCATCAAAGGGTTCACTTAACTCATCATGGACAGTCAGTATCGAATCCTCTGCGTACACACATCCCTCCTGTTGGCTAATTAAATCCCTACCTTCATTAGCTTGTATCATATCCTTATCCACCGGTTTGCCAACCACCGGATTGCTCATATTAAGTATTACATTCACCAATTTCACAAAGCCTTCTTTCATTATTTGTTTTGTTAGAAATGGAGCTACAGATAGTGAACAACGCTTTTACCATTTTTAGATGTTTGGCTACTCTCTCTGTTCATCCTCTGAAGACTCTGTAGATGGAAAAGTATTGTCTCTAACTGGAGATGAATATACACTTGCAGCTATTTCATTTATATCGGGTGTTCTATCCAGATTGGCTGCTGGCAGCTCTGCTGCTGTTGTTATAATAGATAGATTAGGAAGCATACACATTTCCAAAATGGGCACATTTTTAATGTTTAAAACCATGTTTAGTAGTAGTCAAATACCAGGAACCAGATTATAAGGTACTACAACAGGCTTTACTTATTTCTTTAGGCACCCAATACTTTAGACAAGACCTGTAATAAGCACAGATGGCCCCATGCCCCAGCAAGTAATAGCATGTCTCTATTTATGCCCTTACAGTGTTTGGGCCCTCTTCTTCATTTACCCTATAAGGTGCCATTAAGGGTCAGTCCACCAGTTCCACGGGACACTTCGTTTCTGATAACAAAGCCACACGTTCTCCATACCCCTGTCAGAGGCACAGGGTGATTATTACGTGGACATTTGTTTTGTAAATTAGCAGCATTTTGTAAAGATTGTTCTCTATAAGAAAATGTATCAATATGTCTTGAATCCTACATTGATATACACATGTATCTGCCTGCCTCCCTTTTAGGACTATGAGGTCCATTCACCCTGAGGAAGGCTCAACATAGACACCGTCAAACAGCTGGCAAGCCAAAACGTGCATTTAGTGCCCATCTCGCTGAACTACTTAACATGAGCACTGAACCAGAATGTTTAGATTCACAAACTTGCACGCTGGCAGATTAGCAAAATTATATTGCATTGATCATGAAATATGTTAGACAATTAAATCAGGAGTACAAAAACAGGGATCCTGATATTTGTTAAAACAGTACAAAAGTTTACTATATACTATATAGGAACACAAATGTTTTCTTTTTTGATTTGACTCTGTGTCCTCTACTTTTCAAAAACTTTGGAAATTATATACCTCAATTTTTTCTGATTATTTGTTATGCATTCAATTCTGTGTTTTTTGTATATATATATGTAATTGTTATAATCCAACACTTGTTTTCACTCTTTATGAAATTGTCTTTATAGTTACTCCTTATTATTTATTACATTATTACCATTACATTTTTTGATCATTCTGAGCCATCCTTATACTTTCTTATATTTTGTGACCATTTTGAGCAAAGAACAACTCTTGACGAATTTCAAGGAATGAGGACATATAATTGTGCTGTCCTAAAGTGTGGTTTCCCTTTCCTCTTTTGTTCTAGATTGTATATTGCCCTGAATCCACACTCACAGCAAGGGGCTACCCTACTTTTTGTGTATCATTTTTAGTAGTGAATTGTTATCAATCGGCTCTAAATCCGATGGGTTACCATTTTCTTGTTCACCCAAATCATGGACATCCACATCAACTTATTCTAATATGGAGGGGGGGGGTTCATTACTAATTGGTTTTAAGTGAATGGTGATTTTTTTTTGCCCTTTAAGCGGCTACCCACGTTTCTCCCAAACCGCTTCAATAACTCCTAAAGCAACCATTTTTCGTGTGCAGATCCCTAATATTGGCATTATCATTTTTAGTTTTGGCTATTAGGTGGCGCTAAAAGCGCTACCTATAAAGTCGAAACTATTGTCATTAAAATAAGAGCTTTAACATGAGAGCTTGGATGCTGGTTTGTTGTAATGCTTTTCAATGCAGGTTGGCATATGAGGATGGATACATGGCACTTTGACTATGTGTCCCACCCATTTAACGCTGATTGCTCAGTGAAATGTATAGGAATTTCCATCCATTCCCATCCATTTCCTTCCAGCCACACCTCCTTTTGCACTTTTTGGCTCAATTTCTACTGTGTGGTGGATTTGTCAGCCATTTTTACTTCCAACATGGCGGACGCCATGTGTTAATGTTAATAAATAGGTTTTTTACTTGAATGATGCTTTTAAAAATATTTACTGCATGTTTTAAATTATGTTACATATTTTAATGTATTTGGTTTTCAAAATAAAGAAGTTACTGTTAAAGATATGTGTTTGTAAAATGGCTTTCAAATTGCCCATGGACTTGCTTGTGGGTTTGGGTGTCTAGTGGTTTCTACTGTAAGTAGTACCTGATTGGATATGCAGTTTGTAATGTCAGTATGTTATTGGATCTCCAGTCTGCGTTTATTTTTTCCCAGGCAGCCATTTTATTTCAGTATTACAAGAGAAAGGCAAGCCTTGGTCTGCGGGATCGCGCCAGAGGTTTACCTGGAGGAAGCAGTGAGCGCAGCCGGCAGCAGCTCTGGATAAGATAAGGAGCTGATTCCCAGTGGGGCCGTGTGTTACAGCAGCGTGCGCTGTGGCAGTGTTGGAGTAGTGTCATCCGCACCTGGAAGGCTGGCTGGAAGTGGTGATCTAATCTGACATGGCTAGTTTCTCTCTGCATTTGATGTGCTGATCATGCCCAGCTGCTTAAACAAAATGGTTGATTGCGACCCTGCACTAGTGGGCCTTTATAAATAGCTCTTTCTGTCCTAATTTCCGTGGTGGTGACGGTCTTCCAAAATCCCCTATCATCACGTAACCTGTGACCAGCTTGCAGATTACACAAAAATAAACCGTGTTCCAGGGCCTGTACAGGGAACAAAGAAAACAAACAGCTCTGCCACAACCAGCCACTTCGCAAGTCGGTGGATTCCTCTGTCCAACCGGGCTAGCTCTTTGCGAGGGTACCACGGCATTCCCCACTGATTATGCTGGATGCCAATGTGGGGACCTCATCATTCCAGTGTCCCCTGCACTGGGCGCCCTATCCTCCCTTTCATCACACAAACTCCCTCCCAGTGCTTTAGTGGGCTGGGGCAAGCCGGGGCCGGGCACAAAAAAAGTGGGGCTGGGCTGGGACCCTGCTGGGGCCCCACGGTCCCACCACGGCTGGTCACATTATCCCACTGCAGATGCAGCCGCAACGGGAGCTGCACCCGCCATGATTAAGTCAGGTAGCTGTGACTGACAGAAGTGTCAACCAGCCACAGCGTCATGCAATTTTTAAGCCACGCTGTAGCAGGCTGGCACTTCTGTCATTCACAGCTGCAGGAAACATGTTGGTCCCCAAACTAACTTCCTCTCCCTTAAGCAGAATATATCAAGGAGGTCACAAGCTCTGAGGTAGCAGGACATGCAGAGAAGCTGTTGAACTGCAAGGCACCAGGGAGCAACGGAATAACCAACCTGGCAATCAAGAACCTCCCGCCAGCATCAATGGAACACCTCACAGAGATCTTCCAATGCATGCATGAGGCTCTAGCACTTCCAGAGATCCTGGAAAGAAGCAAGGGTCATCGTTTTCCCAAAGGCTGGCAAACCACTGAGGGATCTGGCAAATTACTGCCCCATCAGTCTGCTCTCTGGATTATCCAAGCTCCTGGAGAAGGTCCTCCTCGACCGACTCAGCGACTTCGCCTCTGAAAGAAATCTACTAGCAAAGGAACAGTTTGGATTACGAAAGGAGCATGCAACGACCCATCATATGTTGAGAGTGGTGGACACGATCAGCCACGGATTCAACATCAAGAAGTCCTCCTGGATGTCGCCAAAGCATTCGACCGAGTCTGGCACAAGGGACTGCTGCACAAGATGATTGGCCTGGGATTTCCAAACTACCTGGTGAAGATAATAGCAAGCTACCTGGGAGACCGCACCTTCCATGTCGCCATGCAGTCTGAGATGTCCTCATCACATCCCATCCGAGCAGGTGCGCCACATGGATCGAACCTTGGACATTTCCTGTTCAACATCTTCACCAACGACGTCCCGACCAATCTCAACAAGACCGACCTGGCATTGTATACGGACGATGTTGCAGTCATCTCGCAGTCATTTAGTGAAAATGAAGTGGCGAAGAGCCTGCAAGCTTCATTGGATACCATCTCGAAGTGGTACAGCGACTGGAGGATAGAACTCAACACCAGCAAGACAACTGCAATGCTGTTCAACAGAAAGAAGATCAAGGAGCACCCGCACATGAGCCTCAACGGGGAGATCATCAAATGGGAGAGCAGCAGCCGCTACCTCGGTGTTACTCTAGACAGCTAACTCAACTGGGGAAGCCATATCGAGAATACTCAGCAGAAGGCAAGAGGAAAGATGGCAGCGCTGTACCCACTCCTGAAGATCAAGTCCATGCCCCTCCGGACAAAGATCAACATCTACAAGGCGATCATCAGACCTACCCTGACGTATGCCTCCCCAGCATAGATGACCTGCCATGAGCAACACAGGAAGAGTCTTCAGATAGTCCAGAACAAGGCCCTGCAGATATCGTCTCGAGCTCCAATCTTCACAAGAACTTTTGCCAAGGGCTGGAGCATAACCCGAACCCTCTGATCAGAAGACTCAATGCCACCACTGCAAACTTCTTGGACCGTTAACCCATGGCCCATCACTGCGAAGACCCTGTGAAGCCAGCCCTACTGTGACAAGTCCACACAGACCAAGAAAAATACTAACCCACGACTGCGCACTCGACCCAAGAAGATGGAGTAATGAGGCTCCAGCCTCGGTATCCAATAATCACTGCTGATAGAATTCTAACCCAGGACTGCACATTCAACCCGAGAGGGTGGAGTAATGAGGCTCAAGCCTCGGTATCCAATAATCACTGCTGATGGAATCCTAACCCAGGACTACACACTCAACCCGAGCAGATGGAGTAATGAGGCTCAAGCCTCGGTATCCAATAATCACAGCTGATAGAATTCTAACCCAGGACTACACACTCAACCCGAGAAGATGGAGTAATGAGGCTCCAGCCTCGGTATCCAATAATCACTGCTGATGGAATCCGAACCCAGGACTACACACTCAACCCGAGAGGATGTAGTAATGAAGTAATGAGGCTCAAGCCTCAGTATCCAATAATCACAGCTGATAGAATCCTAACCCATGACTACACACTCAACCCTAGAGGGTGGAGGAATGAGGCTCAAGCCTCAGTATCCAATAATCACTGCTGATGTAATCCTAACCCAGGACTATACACTTAACCGGAGAAGATGGAGTAACGTGGCTCAAGCCTCAGTATCCAAAAATCACCGCTGATGGAATCCTAACCCAGGACTACACACTCAACCCGAGAAGATGGAGTAATGAGGCTCCTGCTTCGTAATCCAAGAATCACTGCTGATGGAATCCTAACTCAGGACTACACACTCAACCCGAGAGGATGGAGTAATGAAGTAATGAGGCTCAAGCCTCAGTATCCATTAATCACAGCTGAAAGAATCCTAACCCAGGACTACACACTCAACCCGAGATGATGGAGTAATGAGGCTCCAGCATTGGTATCCAATAATCACTGCTGATGGAATCCTAACCCAGGAGTACACACTTAACCCGAGATGATGGAGTAATGAGGCTCTAGCCTCGGTATCCAATAATCACTGCTGATGGAATCCTAACCCAGGACTACACACTCAACCTGAGAGGATGGAGTAATGAGACTCAAGCCTCGGTATCCAATAATCACTGTTGATGGAATCCTAACCCAGGACTACACACTCAACCCGAGAAGATGGAGTAATGAGGGTCAAGCCTCAGTATCCAATAATCACAGCTGATAGAATCCTAACCCAGGACTACACACTCAACCCTAGAGGGTGGAGTAATGAGGCTCAAGCCTCGGTATCCAATAATCACTGCTGATGGAATCCTAACCCAGGAGTACACACTCAACCCGAGAAGATGGAGTAATGAGGCTCCAGCCTCGGTATCCAATAATCACTGCTGATGGAATCCTAACCCAGGACTACACACTCAACCCGAGACGGTGAAGTAATGAGGCTCAAGCCTCGGTATCCAATAATCACTGCTGATGGAGTCCTAACCCAGGACTACACACTCAAACCGAGAAGATGGAGTAATGAGGCTCAAGTCTCGAGAAGATGGAGTAATGAGGCTCCAGCCTCTGTATCCAATATTCACAGCTAATAGAATCCTAACCCACGACTACACACTCACCCTGAGTGGGTGGAGTAATGAGGCTCAAGCCTCAGTATCCAATAATTATTCTAAGTGATTCGGCTGCGCCTGATTTTGCTGCGGCTGGAATGTTTGCATGAGAAAGGTGCGAACTACCAAATGTTTGCACCTTTCTCATGCGAACACACTTACAAAACTACGGGGGCTGCAGGGGTTTCCCCCGCAACCTCCCGTTCACTATACTTTAAAGTATAGTGAGCAGGAAGTTGCGGGGGGCACCCCTGAAGCCCCTGTTTTTTAAAAAGTTATGTATTTATTTATTTTTTTGTGGGTGTGCTGCGGGGGTGTCCCCCGCAACACCCCGCTCACTATGCCACACATTATAGTGGGCGGGGTGTTGCGGGGGAAACCCCTGCAGCCCGCGTTTTTTTTTATTTTATTTTTTTAATTTACCTGCAATACTACCACCAAAGGTTCGAACTTTTGGTGTTCGAAACTTTGGTGGTAGCATTTTCCGGTCGTTTTGTACGGTCAGACATTTTTTTTCGGTCCAATTGTACAAAACCTCCAATAATCACAGTTGATAGAATCCTAACCCAGGACTACACACTCAACCCGAGAAGATGGAGTAATGAGGCTCCAGCATCGGTATCCAATAATCACTCCTGATAGAATTCTAAACCAGGACTGCACATTCAACCGAGAGGGTGGAGTAATGAGGCTCAAGCCTCGGTATCCAATAATCACTGCTGGTGGAATCCTAACCCAGGACTACACACTCAACCCGAGAGGATGGAGTAATGAGGCTCAAGCCTTGGTATCCAATAATCACCACTGATGGAATCCTAACCCACGACTTCACACTCAACCAGGGAAGATGAAGTAATGAGGGTCAAGCCTCGGTATCCAATAATCACAGCTGATGGAATCCTGACCCAGGACTACACACTCAACCCGAGAGGGTGGAGTAATGAGGCTCAAGCCTCGGTATCCAAGAATCACTGCTGATGGAATCCTAACCCAGGACTACACACTCAACCCGAGAAGATGGAGTAATGAGGCTCAAGCCTCAGTATCCAATAATCACATCTGATAGAACCCTAACCCACGACTACACACTCACCCTGAGAGGGTGGAGTAATTAGGCTCAAGACTCGGTATCCAATAATTATTCTAAGTTATTCGGCTGCGCCTGATTTTGCTGCGGCCGGAATGTTTGCATGAGAAAGGTGCGAACTACCAAATGTTTGCACCTTTCTCATGCGAACACACTTACAAACTACGGGGGCTGCAGGGCTTTCCCCCGCAACCTCCCGCTCACTATACTATAAGGTATAGTGAGCGGAAAGTTGCGGGGGACACCCCTGGAGCCCCCGTTTTTTTAAAGTTATGTATTTATTTTTTGTGGGTGTGCTGCGGGGGTGTGCCCCGCAACACCCCGCTCACTATGCCACATATTATAGTGGGCAGGCTGTTGCGGGGGAAACCCCTAGAGCCCGCGCAGTTTTTTTTTTTTTTTTTACTTACCTGCAATGCTTTCACCAAAGGTTCGAACATTTGGTGTTCGAAACTTTGTTGGTAGCATTTTCCGGTCGTTTTGTACGGTCAGACTTTTTTTCGGTTCGATTGTACAAAACCTCCAATGATCACAGTTGATAGAATCCTAACCCAGGACTACACACTCAACCCGAGAAGATGGAGTAATGAGGCTCCAGCCTCGGTATTCAATAAACTGCTGATAGAATTCTAACCCAGGACTGCACATTCAACCCGAGAGGGTGGAGTAATGAGGCTCAAGCCTCAGTATCCAATAATCACCGCTGATGGAATCCTAACCCACGACTTCACACTCAACCCGGGAAGATGAAGTAATGAGGGTCAAGCCTCGGTATCCAATAATCACAGCTGATGGAATCCTGACCCAGTACTACACACTCAACCTGAGAAGATGGAGTGAGGAGACTCAAGCCCCGGTATCCAATAATCACAGCTGATAGAATCCTAACCCAGGACTACACACTCAAGCCTAGAGGGTGGAGTAATGAGGTTCAAGCCTCGGTATCCAATATTCACTGCTGCTGGAATCCTAACCCAGGACTACACACTTAACCCGAGAAGATGGAGTAATGAGGCTCAAGCCTCGGGATCCGATAATCACTGCTGATGGAATCCTAACCCAGGACTACACACTCAACCCGAGAAGATGGAGTAATGAGGCTCAAGCCTCGGTATCCAAAAATCACTGCTGATGGAATCCTAACCCACGACTACACACTCAACCCGAGAAGATGGAGTAATGAGGCTCAAGCCTCGGCATCCAATAATCACAGATGATAGAATCCTAACCCAGGACTACACACTCAACCCTAGAGGGTGGAGTAATGAGGCTCAAGCCTCGGTATCCAATAATCACCGCTGATGGAATCCTAACCCAGGACTACACACTCAACCCGAGAAGATGGAGTAATGAGGCTCAAGCCTCGGTATCCATAAATCACTGCTGATGGAATCCTAACCCAGGACTACACACTCAACCCCAGAAGATGGAGTAATGAGGCTCAAGCCTCAGTATCCAATAATCACAGCTGATAGAATCCTAACCCAGGACTACACACTCACCCCGAGAAGATGGAGTAATGAGGCTCCAGCTTCAGTTTCCAATAATCACTGCTGATGGAATCCTAACCCAGGACTACACACTCAACCCGAGAAGATGGAGTAATGAGGCTCCAGCCTCGGTATCCAATAATCACTGCTGATTGAAACCTAACCCAGGACTACACACTCAACCCGAGAGGATGGAATAATGAGACTCAAGTCTCGGTATCCAATAATCACTGTTGATGGAATCCTAACCCACGACTACACACTCAACCCGGGAAGATGAAGTAATGAGGGTCAAGCCTCAGTATCCAATAATCACAGCTGATGGAATCCTAACCCAGGACTGCACACTCAAACCGAGAGGATGGAGTAATGAAGTAATGAGGCTCAAATCTCAGTATCCAATAATCACAGCTGATAGAATCCTAACCCAGAACTACACACTCAACCCGAGAAGATGGAGTAATGAGGCTCCAGCTTCGGTATTCAATAATAACTGCTGATGGAATCCTAACCCAGGACTACACACTCAAACCGAGAGGATGGAGTAATGAGGCTCAAATCTCAGTATCCAATAATCACAGCTGATAGAATCCTAACCCAGGACTACACACTCAGCCCGAGAAGATCGAGTAATGAGGCTCCAGCCTCGGTATTCAATAAACTGCTGATAGAATTCTAACCCAGGACTGCACATTCAACCCGAGAGGGTGGAGTAATGAGGCTCAAGCCTCGGTATCCAATAATCACTGCTGATGGAATCCTAACCCAGGACTGCACACTCAACCCGAGAGGATGGAGTAATGAGACTCAAGCCTCGGTATCCAATAATCACCGCTGATGGAATCCTAACCCACGACTTCACACTCAACCCGGGAAGATGAAGTAATGAGGGTCAAGCCTCGGTATCCAATAATCACAGCTGATGGAATCCTGACCCAGGACTACACACTCAACCTGAGAAGATGGAGTGAGGAGACTCAAGCCCCAGTATCCAATAATCACAGCTGATAGAATCCTAACACAGGACTACACACTCAAGCCTAGAGGGTGGAGTAATGAGGCTCAAGCCTCGGTATCCAATATTCACTGCTGATGGAATCCTAACCCATGACTACACACTCAACCCGAGAAGATGGAGTAATGAGGCTCAAGCCTCAGCATCCAATAATCACAGATGATAGAATCCTAACCCAGGACTACACACTCAACCCCAGAGGGTGGAGTAATGAGGCTCAAGCCTCGGTATCCAATAATCACCGCTGATGGAATCCTAACCCAGGACTACACACTCAACCCGAGAAGATGGAGTAATGAGGCTCAAGCCTCGGTATCCATAAATCACTGCTGATGGAATCCTAACCCAGGACTACACACTCAACCCCAGAAGATGGAGTAATGAGGCTCAAGCCTCAGTATCCAATAATCACAGCTGATAGAATCCTAACCCAGGACTACACACTCACCCCGAGAAGATGAAGTAATGAGGCTCCAGCTTCAGTTTCCAATAATCACTGCTGATGGAATCCTAACCCAGGACTACACACTCAAACCGAGAGGATGGAGTAATGAAGTAATGAGGCTCAAATCTCAGTATCCAATAATCACAGCTGATAGAATCCTAACCCACGACTACACACTCAATCCGAGAAGATCGAATAATGAGGCTCCAGCCTTGGTATCCAATAATCACTGCTGATGGAATCCTAACCCAGGACTACACACTCAACCCGAGAAGATGGAGTAATGAGGCTCCAGCCTCGGTATCCAATAATCACTGCTGATTGAAACCTAACCCAGGACTACACACTCAACCCGAGAGGATGGAATAATGAGACTCAAGTCTCGGTATCCAATAATCACTGTTGATGGAATCCTAACCCACGACTACACACTCAACCCGGGAAGATGAAGTAATGAGGGTCAAGCCTCAGTATCCAATAATCACAGCTGATGGAATCCTAACCCAGGACTGCACACTCAAACCGAGAGGATGGAGTAATGAAGTAATGAGGCTCAAATCTCAGTATCCAATAATCACAGCTGATAGAATCCTAACCCAGAACTACACACTCAACCCGAGAAGATGGAGTAATGAGGCTCCAGCTTCGGTATCCAATAATAACTGCTGATGGAATCCTAACCCAGGACTACACACTCAAACCGAGAGGATGGAGTAATGAAGTAATGAGGCTCAAATCTCAGTATCCAATAATCACAGCTGATAGAATCCTAACCCAGGACTACACACTCAGTCCGAGAAGATCGAGTAATGAGGCTCCAGCCTCGATATCCAATAATCACTGCTGATGGAATCCTAACCCAGGACTACACACTCAACCCGAGAGGGTGGAGTAATGAGGCTCAAGCCTCGGTATCCAATAATCACCGCTGATAGAATCCTAACCCACGACTTCACACTCAACCCAAGAGGGTGGAGTAATGAGGCTCAAGCCTCGGTATCCAATAATCACCGCTGATAGAATCCTAACCCACAACATCACACTCAACCCGAGAGGGTGGAGTAATGAGCCTCAAGCCTCCATATCCAATAATCACCACTGATGGAATCTTAACCCATGACTACACACTCAACCCGAGGGTGTGGAGTAATGAGGCTCAAGCATTGGTATCCAATAATCACCACTGATGGATAAAATCTATCAGTCAGAAGAAGACAGTCACGCAAACCGACGGACACGCCACGGTCTGGGTAATCTAATGTGCTCTGCAGCGCACAGATCACTGAACCTGAGGTGTCTTTGTCCATTGGCAGAGCTGGGGGCTTGCCCTTTAATGTTTTCTGCAGTAGGAAGAGAAAGTCACTGGGCCTCATTACGACGTTGGCAGGTAGGGATTACCGGCACCGGTAAGGGCACCGGTGCCGGTAATCCTTTACCGCCCTACTACGAGTTCCCTTTGCAGCTCCTCCCTTAACGCCTGGTTTTTCCAGGCATTAAGGACGGGACCCGCAAAGGGACCCTGGAGCTAATAACGGTACCGCAATTTGCGGTACCGTTATTAGCGCCTTCCCCATTCCCATTGAGCCCTATGGGGGCTCAAATGGGAATGGGTAATGGCCCTGGTGAATGGGGAATTACCGGTCCCACCAACCTTGGAATGAACCGGTAATTGCTCCATTCACCAGGGCAGAGTTGGAACGAGTTTGGAGGCAGCCATGGCGCTAATAGCGCCATGGCTGCCTCCAACCTCGTAATGAGGCCCACTGTCTCCGATCGACAAGTAAATGGAAGGAGCTGCTTTTGATAGCGAACACAAAGGGTATCTGTTGCATTATCAAACTGCCAATATTTATCATCAGACTGCAAATCTTATGACGAAAGCTGGTTTGCGAGCCCTGGTTCTGGCGGGACCACATGGGTTCATGACTTTTCTGCTGCTTTGCCAACGTTCATCTGCATGGCCTGCCAGCTACCGATTGACCAGAAGGATACGATCTGCAAGTGTGGGTTTATTTAGATGCGTCTGCTTCAATATTGTGTACCGCGGGCCAGGCATCACGACGCACTCCCATGGGTGTGCTTCACTTTAGGGCATGGTGTGGAGGGGAGGTGGTGGCTGAGCAGAAAGGTTTAGGAGAGTTTGTGTTGATCGACGCTCGGAACAAGTACATGTGGTTCAATGCTAATGTAGTGTGCGGAAGAGGAGTGTGCGCTTTCAAACTCCACAAAAGTCATAACTCGCATTGAATCTGGGTGGTATGCAGTAATAAAATTGAGGCAAAAATGTTGCCTTTACAAAAAATTGTGGAAAAAATGCTGTGGTTTGACCCGGTAAAGGTGTACACCATTATATCATTTAAGGGGAGGGGCGGTTGCGGGGTGTCCCCCGCTTCCCTTAAGTGGTATAATGGGTCTGGGGTTGCAGGTGTGTCCCTGCATCCTTTACATGGATTGTGGCGGCAAAACCGCTGCCTTTTTTGTGTAAACAGCCATTTTTGCCGCGATTTTAACACATGGAGCCATCTGGGTGTGTGGCTGGCAGGTTCTAATCCTACCCACCTTCAATACACTAAATCTTCCTGATTGGGTAATTAAGAAGACACACCAAGCTCGTTTAGAAAAAGGTTTTGTGTGCCTGGAGGATCACAGAGTAGCAGGACCATTTCAACCTTTCCTAGTTCTCTTGTTCTGGTATTTGTAGTGGTTATACAATGAACACTCTCACCCACATAGTTAAACAACCACATGCATGCAATTATTTTGGCGTTTAATGCCCATGAGGGCCTGCTTCTAACAGCATGCACAGAGTAACGTGTGACCAACAAACACTCTACCTAAGAACTTACACTGTCAAAACATAGGTATTCCTTTTTGAAATCCATTTATATGGAAAGTGGTACGTTTAGTCTGCTATATGTACAAAAGCTACAACAAAAACCCCATATGCATCATCCCAGTGCCCCCTTCCCTCCAGCTAATGTTAGCTCCGGACTCTCCAGACTCAATGCATATACTGGGGACCCGAATTGGGGAGGGGAGTCGAAACAGGATACGAGCATTCTATACATTAAGAGTAACATGTTTCATTTAAAGGACTATGACACAACGAAACATGCTCAGGTAGCGATATAAAAAAAAAGGTTTCCATCTACCTCCACCACCGTGCCATGCCCCCTGTGGTGCTGCCCCCTTAAGGGAAGCGCACACGGCGGCGTGACGTTGCCCGCCACCGCGTGCATTATAAATAAAGGGGGCGTTCCCGGCTGCGACAGTGCGATCAGGGAGCCCGAACTAAACAGACGTCTCAGGCTGAGTCTGTGGGGTTGGGGACTCACGGGCATCGCCATCAGGGTCATAGAGGGACCCCCAACAGTGGCGACAAGGTCGGTATGTTGCCCGGGCCGGTGGTGAATTATATAATAATTTTTGGAACGAGGCGGATGACTGCACTCGTTCGTTCCATGCCACGGGCCGGGTAGATGACACGCGGCCATTTTGTAATCCTGGTAGGGGATACTCACGGTGCTCTGGTAGGGCCCTTGTGTGGCATCCATGTCTAATTTTTGGAAAACATGATAGTAGGCATCCATATCTGCCCACACATGCCCAGATTTTGAATTATTTTTGATTTTTGGGCGAGTTACGTCGAGTGAAGGCGAGGAGCTGGGGGAAGGCTGCTGAGGCCTGCTTAACCTCTAAACCTCCCTTACTCAATTTTTGGAACACCTATGCTGAATTGGGGAACCTCCACGCCATCCTGCAGCTGAGGATCTTCATCTTCATTGTCATCTTCATCATCATGGCCAGCTGCTGTGTTTAAAAGCGCATATTTGGACTGGCAACCTCTGTGGCCTGCAACATCTGCTACCCATCTTCATCATCATCATCATCATCAGGTCGGGACAATTGACTTTGTGTGTGTGTCTGGACTGGTGCATTCCACGGCCCCTGGCTGTGTGAGTTGCGGCCCCCCATTTCATTTTGGGGGTGCCTGTGTGCTTTAACCCATGAGTGCACCTGGCGGCCAGGACGGTGGGCAGCCTGCAGACCAACAGCAACCTCAAGTTCAGCCTCAATCTATGGCACAACCAGTTGTTCAGCCGGTGCCCCAAGTCACGGCGCTCCAGCCAATTCCAGAGTTTGATGTCTCAAGCCCCCAATCCAGCTTGGGGCCCAGATGGAAACGGTGGGTGGACCGTTTGGACATGTATTTCAGGGCCACCATGGAGACGAATGATGATAGTAAGCTAGCGACGCTACTGTATGCTGCAGGGCCTGCAGTGCAGGAGATCTTTGAATCACTTCAGACAACTGATGCCTCTTATGGGGTCTCTTAAATAGCCCTCTGAGATCACTTCTTACCCCTGGCAAAGGCAGATTATGAAAGGTATGTCATGCTATCGGCCCGACAGAAGGAAGATGAGACTTTGGACACTTTTTATGGTGTCTCAAACGCCTCTCCCTGGCGTGTGCATGGGGTGACCTGGATGACATGATTAGGACACTCCTGATACAGGCCTGCTTGGCGGGAAAACTACGGCGACAGGTACTGAGGGAACCGGGCACCACCCTTGCTCGCATCCTTGAGCTGGGACGCTGCCTTTAAGTTTAAGAGGCAAGGGCATCCAAGATGGAAGCAGGAACACGTCCAGTGAAGACTGAAGAGGTATGCGCAGTGGGGCGTGGTGGCAGAGGTGCCAAGAGGCCAGGTATCAGTGTCCGTGACAATGGCGGGAGAGCTGGAGAATCGTGCCAAAATTGTGGCTATGACCTGCCCCACCCCGCCGAGTGTCCAGCGGCAGGAAGAACCTGTGGGCGGTGCGGCCTTGCTGACCACTATGCACGTGTGTGCAAGGCATCCCTGCCTGTAATGGTGCCCAGGGGCCCAGTCCGATCTGGGTTCCTGCATCAATCCCACCGACCTAACGTGGCACAGGGCGACAGAGGGGAGGAAGGCGCCCAGGCAGAAGAAGAGGAAGAAGAGGAGGAGAACATCTTCTTTGTGTCAAGTGTGGGGACTCTGAAGTCGAAAAACAGACGGCAACCAAGGTGCGTGGTGGCGGTGAACAAGTCACCTGTCCCGGTGCTAGTGGACACGGGGGCGTCTGTCAATGTGATGGCCTGTGGACACTACGATGCAATGGACACACCACCAAGACTGGTCAGCCCGAGAGCCTGAATATTCACTTTCGTAGAGTCGGAACCAATCCCATTGGATGGCGCATTCGTGGCAAAAGTGGAACATGCTGGGTCGAAAATCATGGCGAGATTCTATGTGACACCGGTGAAAACGAATACACTACTGAGCTGCACCGCGGCAGAGGCCCTGGGCATTGTAAGCTTTGCTTACTCGGTGTACATG
The DNA here is from genome assembly GCF_040938575.1 of Ambystoma mexicanum. Classification (NCBI taxonomy): domain Eukaryota; kingdom Metazoa; phylum Chordata; class Amphibia; order Caudata; family Ambystomatidae; genus Ambystoma; species Ambystoma mexicanum. The sequence continues at coordinate 36,780,877 of NC_090935.1, read as the reverse complement.
GAGGACATACATGGCCTTTTGGACAAATACTCTGCCTTATTCCAAAGGAATTGGTCAAATGACCAGTGATCCAGTGAGGCTGCACATAGATGAGTCTGTACAGCCCATAGCCTTGAAACATAGGAGGGTGCCCTTCCATCTGAGGGAACTCGTAGACGAAGAGCTGGACAACTTAATGTACTTGGACATTATTGAGAAGGTTGAGGGCCCACACCATGGGTGTCACCAACAGTGGTGGCAAGGAAACCGAAACAACCTGACTCAGTACGGATATGTGACGACATGAGGCTCACGAACAAGGCCATCAAGAGAGAAAGACATTTGATGCCAACCATTGACGATATCATAGCGGAATTGCAGGTGGCTCGCTTCTTCTCAAAGCTAGACCTCCGGGCCAGTTACCACCAGGTCGTCCTGCATCCAGAGTCAAGGTACATAACGACCTTCACCACGCACAGAGGCCTGTATAGGTACAAGAGACTCAGTTTTGGGGTATCATCGGCAGCTGAGATATTTGAAAATATCCTCAGAGGTGCCCTAGCTTACCTGGATGGAGTCTTAAACATCAGTGACAACATCCTGGTGTTGGCCAAGACTGAGGTGGACCACTTACGCAGGCTGGCCAGGACTTTCGAGAGGCTTCTGTCATTATGCCACAGGGAGAAGTGTGAGTTTTTGCGACCGACCATCAAATTCTTTGGATTTATGTTCAAGGAAGGGGGTGTGTCACCAGATCCCAGAAAGGTGAAAAACATCAAAGAGGCCCACCCACCGGAGAATGTATCGGAGGTGAGGAGTTTTCTGGGGATGGTGACATACTGTGGTCGGTTCATCAAGAACTTAGCATCCAGGTCAGAACCCTTGAGGGCACTTATGAAGAAAGAAACAGTGTGGCAATGGGGCCCTCTTGATCAGGCAGAGTTTGAGGATATCAAAAGCGCCCTCACGGCCGAAGACACTATGGCCTTCTTTGACCCAACACTCCAGTTAGAGATAATTGTGGACGCGTGCCCATTCGGCCTGGGGGCTGTATTGACGCAAATCGGCCTGGATGACAGCGTTCACCCAGTAGCATATGCCAGCAAGGCCCAATCTGACACCGAGCAGCGTTACTCCCAGATCGAGCGGGAGGCCTTCGCCTTCTTGTGGGAGTGCAGGCATTCCCGGCTGTACGTTCTGGGCCGGCCTGTAACTGTTGTGACACAAGCCGCTGCTTCCCATCCAGGCAGGGTCCTCGTCCAAGCAACTGGCGAGAATTGAACAGTGGATGCTCACACTCCATGACTATGGTGTCTCCCTAGTGTACAGACCCGGTGCCAACAATGCGGCGGACTACCTGTCCCATCACCCGGGGAAGGGCAGCGAAGAAGCACTGGAGGCCTGTGCTGAGGAAGCAGATGACCACGTGCAGATGGTGGTGGAAGCGGCCCCCCCGAATGCCATGCCCCTAGAGGACCTGGAGGCAGACGCAGCACGGGACGAGTGCTTTCACATCCTGAAGACTGCGATGCAGCAGGGATCATGGAGAACTGTGCTTGAGTCACTGGCCGGACGGACCCATGAAGCAAAGGTGGTGCTTGAACAACTGTAGAAGGTGAGGGAGGAATTATCATTCTCAGCCACGGGCCTCCTGTTGAGGTGTGACCAAATCATCGTGCCCCAGGCCAAGATCCAGGAGGTGATAAGTCTGGCCCAGCAGGGACACCAAGGAGCCGCGAAGACCAAGGCCCGACTACGCCTCAAGGTGTGGTTCCCACAGTTGGAACGGAGGGTCGTTGAGTATGTGGCCGCATGCATCTGGTGCCAGGCGGCGTCCCCCGCACAGGGAGAGCCGGCCATTGAGACCATGCCCAGAGGAACGCAGCCCTGGGAAGTGGTGCATGCGGACTCCGGGTCCACCACACTAGGCACACACTTCCTGGTGGTGGTGGACGAGTATTCCCGGTACCCGGAGGTGGAGTTTGTGGACTCAGTGGCGTTTGAACATGTAGTTGTGGCCCTCGAGAAGGTCTTTGCCGCTCATGGCTTTCCTCACACCCTGTGCTCTGACAACGGGGCGCCGTTCCAGAGTAAGCGCTTTGCAGAACTGATGGACAGGTATGGGGTCCAACACTGGAAGATAAACCCACTCTGGCCAAGAACCAACGGTGAGGCGGAAAGACTGATGAGAACTCTGAATAAGACATTCCGGATAACGCAGAGCCAAGGACGATGTCTTCAAAGAGCGCTGTATCAGTTTTTCAGAGTCTACCGCATCACTCCCCATGCATCAACGGGGGTGGCTGTGGCCAAGGCCCTCTTCAAACGGCACGCCCTAGGGCTGTTACCAGAGGTTGTTGAGAAGGAGCCCGGGGTGATCGACGACCAGCAGGTGGAGTTTGATCGCAGGCTGCGGACGGAGCAAGAGAACGCGAGGAGGGGTCTCTGTCCACAACGCCTTGAACCTGGGATGAGGCGATGATACGAAATAGGCACCCTCATGGGAAGCTGTCCCTCCCGTATGATCCGGAACCACTGGATGCGGTGGCCGTCAAGGGGTCCATGGTGATGGCATGGGACGGTAGATCGTCAGTCACCAGGAACGTGAGCTTCTTTAAGAAACTAGGGGACACAAGAACTGATCCAACACAAGAACAGGACAGTATGGAAGTACGCGATGAGGGTGGAGGTTCTTGCCCCCTCCCTTCATCTTCAGCGAAGGGATCACCGCCGGAGGGATCACCCGTGCCGGAGGCCAGCGGGAGGTACCCCCTGAGGACAGGGCGAGGGAAACCTGCTCGCCTCGCCAACTACGTGCTGGGACAAGTATCCTGAGCGGCCCATGTGTCGCTCGTAGTTGTTTCGGGGATCCAGGGCGGCTGTGATTAAAGTGGTGCCGTGGAAGGTTTGATTATTTGCACTGTTTGATGTGTTGTTGTTATTGTTGAAACTGTTGTTGCACATTTGTTTGTCCTCATGAAAAAGGAGGAGTGTGGTGCTGCCCCCTTAAGGGCACAGGCTTCGCCATCAGGATCATAGAGGGACCCCTAATACCCCCTATTCCTTCTCGTTCTTTCTCCGTTCTCTAATAGTGCTTTGACAACGAAATCCGTAAGGATTAAGCGCTATACAAGAGTACCGATTTACGTACGTACATACATATATGTCATATCTTTAAGTGGGCCTAAATTGCAATATAATTATATATGGAGCAAGTCTATAGTTATTCGTGTTTTTTTATAATAGCATGATATTTTACCATAAGCTAGGAAGTGAATCAAAATCATTTAGAGAGCTGCAGATAAGACATAGTGCAATTAAATGCTTTGCCCAGGATCACACACTTTGGTTGTACCAAACAGATGGTGTCGCCATATGCACTTAGTTATGTAGGCCAGACCACTCCTGTGCATTTTTACATGTTCTTCTTTAGGCCACGCCCATCAAGTCTTAGGCCTTGCCCATTAGGCAAGCCACGCCCCCAAATGAGGGCACCTCCTCAATTTCTTACCCCACTTAAAGCAATGCCCCCTCCCGTTGCAGGCCAGATGCAATGCCCCCGGGGTCTTATCCCAAAAAACAGCAGCTGCCACTTGACATGTTCGGCCAGACTTTGGAAAGCATCCCTGCTCAAAACAAAACATGTTGTCGCTGCGCCATCCCTGTGCTCGGGGACCACGCGCTACATGTACACTATTATGCAGTGTCCCTGCGCTTAGGGACAACACGATACATGTACACTATTATGCAGTGTCGCTGCGCCATCCCTGTGCTTGAGGACACCGCGCTACACGCTACATGTACACTATTATGCAGTGTGGATGCGCCATCCCTGTGCTTGGGGACACCGCACTACATGTACACTATTATACAGTGTTGCTGCGCCATCCCTGTGCTTGGGAACACAGCGCTACATGTACACTATTATGCAGTGTGGATGCGCCATGCCTGTGCTGGGGGACACCGCGCTACATGTACACTATTATGCAGTGTGGCTGCGCCATGCCTGCGCTGGGGGACACCGCGCTACATGTACACTATTCTGCAGTGTGGCTGCGCCATGCCTGTGCTGGGGGACACCGCGCTACATGTACACTATTATGCAGTGTGGATGCGCCATCCCTGTGCTTGGGGACATTGCGCTACATGTACACTATTATGCAGTGTGGATGCGCCATGCCTGTGCTGGGGGACACCGCGCTACATGTACACTATTATGCAGTGTGGCTGCGCCATGCCTGCGCTGGGGGACAACGCGCTACATGTACACTATTCTGCAGTGTGGCTGCGCCATGCCTGTGCTGGGGGACACCGCGCTACATGTACACTATTATGCAGTGTGGATGCGCCATCCCTGTGCTTGGGGACATTGCGCTACATGTACACTATTATGCAGTGTGGATGCGAAATCCCAGTGCTTGGGGACACCGCGCTACATGTACACTATTATGCAGTGTCGCTGCGCCATCCCTGTGCTTGGGGACACCGCGCTACATGTACACTATTATGCAGTGTGGATGCGCCATCCCTCTGCTGGGGGACACCGCGATACATGTACAATATTATGCAGTGTGGCTGCGCCATCCCTGTGCTTGGGGACAACGCGCTACATGTACACTATTATGCAGTGTCGCAGCGCCATCCCTCTGCTTGGGGACACCGCGCTACATGTACACTATTATGCAGTGTGGCTGCGCCATCCCTGTCTTTGGGGACACTGTGCAACATGTACACCATTATGCAGTGTTGCTGTGCCATCCAAGTGCTTGGGGACACAGCGCTACATGTACACTATTATGAAGTGTGGATGCGCCATCACTGTGCTGGGGGACACCGTGCTACATGTACACTATTATGCAGTGTCCCTGCGCCATCCCTGTGCTTGGGGACACCGCGCTACATGTACACTATTATGCAGTGTCGCTGTGCCATCCCTGCGCTGGGGGACACCTCGCTACATGTACACTATTATGCAGTGTCCCTGCGCCATCACTGCGCTGGGGGACACCGCGCTACATGTACACTATGCCATCACTGTGCTTGGGGACACCGCGTTACATGTACACTATTATGCAGTGTGGATACGCCATCCCTGTGCTTGGGGACACCTCGCTACATGTACACTAATATGCAGTGTGGATGCGAGATCCTTGTGCTTGGGGACACCACGCTACATGTACACTATTATGCAGTGTGGATGCGCCATCCCTGTGCTTGGGGACACCGCGCTACATGTACACTATTATGCAGTGTGGCTGCACCATGCCTGTGCTTGGGGACACCGCGCTACATGTACACTATTATGCAGTGTTGTTGACCCATCCCTGTGCTTGGGGACACCGTGCTACATGTACATTATTATGCAGCGTGGATGCGCCAACCTGTCCTGGGGGACACTGCGCTACATGTACACTATCATGCAGTGTCGCTGCACCATCCCTGTGCTTGGGGACACCACGCTACATGTACACTATTATGCAGTGTGGATGTGCCATCCTGTGTTGGGGGACACCGCGCTACATGTACACTATTATGCAGTGTGGATGTGCGATGCCTGTGCTGAGGGACACCGCGCTACATGTACACTCTTATGCAGTGTCGCTGCGCCATCCCTGTGCTTGGGGACACTGCACTACATGTACACTATTATGCAGTGTGGATGCGCCATCCTTGTGCTTGGGTACACCGCGCTACATGTACACTACTATTATACAGTGTTGCTGCGCCATCCCTGTGCTTGGGAACACTGTGCTACATGTACACTATTATGCAGTGTGGATACGCCATGCCTGTGCTGGGGGACACCGCGCTACATGTACACCATTATGCAGTGTGGCTGCGCCATGCCTGTGATGGGGGACACCGCACTACATGTACACTATTATGCAGTGTGGCTGTGCCATGCCTGTGCTGGGGGACACCGCGCTACATGTACACTATTATGCAGTGTGGCTGAACCATCCCAGTGCTTGGAGACACCACGCTACATGTAAACTATTATGCAGAGTGGCTGCGCCAGGCCTGTGCTTGGGGACACTGCGCTACATGTACACTATTATGCAGTGTGGATGCGCCATGCCTGTGCGGGGGACACCGCGCTACATGTACACTATTATGCAGTGTGGAAGCGCCATGCCTGTGCTGGGGTACACCGCGCTACAGGTACACTATTATGCAGTGTCGCTGCGCCATCGCTGTGCTTGGGGACACCATGCTACATGTACACTATTATGCAGTGTCGCTGTGCCATCCCTGTGCTTGGGGACACAGCGCTACATGCACAATATTATACAGTGGGGATGCGCCATCCCTGTGCTTGGGGACACAGAGCTACATGTACACTATTATGCAGTGTGGATGCACCATCCCTGTGCTTGGGGACACAGCGCTACATGTACACTATTCTGCAGTGTGGATGCGCCATTCCTGTGCTTGGGGACACAGCGCTACATGTACACTATTATGCAGTGTGGATGTGCCATGCCTGTGATGGGGGACACCGCGCTACATGTACACTATTATGCAGTGTCACTGCACCATCCCTCTGCTTGGGGACACTGCGCTACATGTACACTATTATGCAGTGTCGCTGCGCCATCCCTGTGCTTGGGGACAGCGCGCTACATGTACACTATTATGCGGTGTGGATGCGCCCTCCCTGTGCTTGGAGACACAGCGCTACATGTACACTATTATGCGGTGTGGATGCGCCATCCCTGTGCTTGGGGACACAGCGCTACATGTACACTATTATGCAGTGTGGATGCGCCATCCCTGTGCTTGGGGACACCGCGCTACATGTACACTATTGTGCAGTGTGGATGCGCCATCCCTGTGCTTGGGGACACAGCGCTACATGTACACTATTATGCAGTGTGGATGCGCCATCCCTGTGCTTGGGGACACAGCACTACATGTACACTATTATGCAGTGTGGATGCGCCATCTCTGTGCTTGGGGACACAGCGCTACATGTACACTATTATACAGTGTTGCTGCGCCATCCCTGTGCTTGGGAACACTGTGCTACATGTACACTATTATGCAGTGTGGATACGCCATGCCTGTGCTGGGGTACACCGCGCTACATGTACACTATTATGCAGTGTCGCTGCGCCATCCCTGTGCTTGGGACACCATGCTACATGTACACTATTATACAGTGTGGCTGAGCCATCCCTGTGCTTGGGGACACCACGCTACATGTACACTATTATGCAGAGTGGCTGCGCCATGCCTGTGCTTGGGGACACCGCGCTACATGTACACTATTATGCAGTGTGGATGCGCCATGCCTGTGCGGGGGACACCGTGCTACATGTACACTATTATGCAGTGTGGATGCGCCATGCCTGTGGTGGGGTACACCGTGCTACATGTACACTATTATGCAGTGTGGATGCACCATGCCTGTGCTGAGGGACACCGCGCTACATGTACACTCTTATGCAGTGTCGCTGCGCCATCCCTGTGCTTGGGGACATCGCACTACATGTACACTATTATGCAGTGTGGATGCGCCATCCTTGTGCTTGGGTACACCGCGCTACATGTACACTATTATACAGTGTTGCTGCGCCATCCCTGTGCTTGGGAACACTGTGCTACATGTACACTATTATGCAGTGTGGATACGCCATGCCTGTGCTGGGGGACACCGCGCTACATGTACACTATTATGCAGTGTGGATACGCCATGCCTGTGCTGGGGGACACCGCGCTACATGTACACTATTATGCAGTGTGGCTGCGCCATGCCTGTGCTGGGGGACACCGCACTACATGTACACTATTATGTAGTGTGGCTGTGCTATGCCTGTTCTTGGGGACACAGCGCTACATGTACAATATTATGCAGTGGGGATGCGCCATCCCTGTGCTTGGGGACACAGCGCTACATGTACACTATTATGCAGTGTGGATGCGCCATCCCTGTGCTTGGGGACACAGCGCTACATGTACACTATTATGCAGTGTGGATGCGCCATCCCTGTGCTTGGGGACACAGCGCTACATGTACACTATTATGCAGTGTGGATGCGCCATGCCTGTGCTGGGGGACACCGCGCTACATGTACACTATTATGCAGTGTCGCTGCGCCATCCCTGTGCTTGGGGACACGGCGCTACATGTACACTATTATGCGGTGTTGCTGCGCCATCCCTGTGCTTGGGGACAGCGCGCTACATGTACACTATTATGCGGTGTGGATGCGCCATCCCTGTGCTTGGAGACACAGCGCTACATGTACACTATTATGCGGTGTGGATGCGCCATCCCTGTGCTTGGGGACACAGCGCTACATGTACACTATTATGCAGTGTGGATGCGCCATCCCTGTGCTTGGGGACACCGCGCTACATGTACACTATTGTGCAGTGTGGATGCACCATCCCTGTGCTTGGGGATACCGCGCTACATGTACACTATTATGCAGTGTGGATGTGCCATGCCTGTGCTGGGGTACACCGCGCTACATGTACACTATTATGCAGTGTCGCTGTGCCATCCCTGTGCTTGGGGACACAGCGCTACATGTACAATATTATGCAGTGGGGATGCGCCATCCCTGTGCTTGGGGACACAGCGCTACATGTACACTATTATGCAGTGTGGATACGCCATCCCTGTGCTTGGGGACACAGCGCTACATGTACACTATTATGCAGTGTGGATGCGCCATCCCTGTGCTTGGGGACACAGCGCTACATGTACACTATTATGCAGTGCGGATGCGCCATCTCTGTGCTTGGGGACACAGCGCTACATGTACACTATTATGCAGTGTGGATGCGCCATCCCTGTGCTTGGGGACACAGCGCTACATGTACACTATTATGCAGTGTGGATACGCTGTGCTGGGGTACACCGCGCTACATGTACACTATTATGCAGTGTCGCTGCGCCATCCCTGTGCTTGGGACACCATGCTACATGTACACTATTATGCAGTGTGGCTGAGCCATCCCTGTGCTTGGGGACACCACGCTACATGTTCACTATTATGCAGAGTGGCTGCGCCGTGCCTGTGCTTGGGGACACCGCGCTACATGTACACTATTATGCAGTGTGGATGCGCCATGCCTGTGCGGGGGACACCGCGCTACATGTACACTATTATGCAGTGTGGATGCGCCAAGCCTGTGGTGGGTACACCGCGCTACATGTACACTATTATGCAGTGTCGCTGCGCCATCCCTGTGCTTGGGACACCATGCTACATGAACACTAATAGTCAGTGTCGCTGTGCCATCCCTGTGCTTGGGGACACAGCGCTACATGTAAACTATTATGCAGTGTGGATGCGCCATCCCTGTGCTTGGGGACACCGCGCTACATGTACACTATTGAGCAGTGTGGATGCACCATTGCTGTGCTTGGGGATACCGCGCTACATGTACACTATTATGCAGTGTGGATGCGCCATCTCTGTGCATGGGGACACAGCGCTACATGTACACTATTATGCAGTGTGGATGCGCCATGCCTGTGCTGGGGGACACCGCGCTACATGTACACTATTGTGCAGTGTGGATGCACCATCCCTGTGCTTAGGGATACCGCACTACATGTACACTATTATGCAGTGTGGATGCGCCATGCCTGTGCTGAGGGACACCGCGCTACATGTACACTCTTATGCAGTGTCGCTGCGCAATCCCTGTGCTTGGGGACATCGCACTACATGTACACTATTATGCAGTGTGGACGCACCATCCTTGTGCTTGGGTACACCGCGGTACATGTACACTATTATACAGTGTTGCTGCGCCATCCCTGTGCTTGGGAACACTGTGCTACATGTACACTATTATGCAGTGTGGATACGCCATGCCTGTGAGGGGGTACACCGCGCTACATGTACACTATTATGCAGTGTCGCTGCGCCATCCCTGTGCTTGGGACACCATGCTACATGTACACTATTATGCAGTGTCGCTGTGCCATCCCTGTGCTTGGGGACACAGCGCTACATGTACACTATTATGCAGTATGGATGCGCCATCTCTGTGCTTGGGGACACAGTGCTACATGCACACTATTATGCAGTGTGGATGCGCCATGCCTGTGCTGGGGGACACCGCGCTACATGTACACTATTGTGCAGTGTGGATGCACCATCCCTGTGCTTGGGGATACCGCACTACATGTACACTATTATGCAGTGTGGATGCGCCATGCCTGTGCTGAGGGACACAGCGCTACATGTACACTATTATGCAGTGTGGATGCGCCATCCCTGTGCTTGGGGACACCGCGCTACATGTACACTATTGTGCAGTGTGGATGCACCATCCCTGTGCTTGGGGATACCGCGCTACATGTACACTATTATGCAGTGTGGATGTGCCATGCCTGTGCTGGGGTACACCGCGCTACATGTACACTATTATGCAGTGTCGCTGTGCCATCCCTGTGCTTGGGGACACAGCGCTACATGTACAATATTATGCAGTGGGGATGCGCCATCCCTGTGCTTGGGGACACAGCGCTACATGTACACTATTATGCAGTGTGGATGCGCCATCCCTGTGCTTGGGGACACAGCGCTACATGTACACTATTATGCAGTGTGGATGCGCCATCCCTGTGCTTGGGGACACAGAGCTACATGTACACTATTATGCAGTGTGGATGCGCCATCTCTGTGCTTGGGGACACAGCGCTACATGTACACTATTATGCAGTGTGGATGTGCCATCCCTGTGCTTGGGGACACAGCGCTACATGTACACTATTATGCAGTGTGGATACGCCGTGCCTGTGCTGGGGTACACCGCGCTACATGTACACTATTATGCAGTGTCGCTGCGCCATCCCTGTGCTTGGGACACCATGCTACATGTACACTATTATGCAGTGTGGCTGAGCCATCCCTGTGCTTGGGGACACCACGCTACATGTTCACTATTATGCAGAGTGGCTGCGCCATGCCTGTGCTTGGGGACACCGTGCTACATGTACACTATTATGCAGTGTGGATGCGCCATGCCTGTGCGGGGGACACCGCGCTACATGTACACTATTATGCAGTGTGGATGCGCCAAGCCTGTGGTGGGGTACACCGCGCTACATGTACACTATTATGCAGTGTCGCTGCGCCATCCCTGTGCTTGGGACACCATGCTACATGTACACTAATATTCAGTGTCGCTGTGCCATCCCTGTGCTTGGGGACACAGCGCTACATGTACACTATTATGCAGTGTGGATGCGCCATCCCTGTGCTTGGGGACACCGCGCTACATGTACACTATTGAGCAGTGTGGATGCACCATTGCTGTGCTTGGGGATACCGCGCTACATGTACACTATTATGCAGTGTGGATGCGCCATCTCTGTGCATGGGGACACAGCGCTACATGTACACTATTATGAAGTGTGGATGCGCCATGCCTGTGCTGGGGGACACCGCGCTACATGTACACTATTGTGCAGTGTGGATGCACCATCCCTGTGCTTAGGGATACCGCACTACATGTACACTATTATGCAGTGTGGATGCGCCATGCCTGTGCTGAGGGACACCGCGCTACATGTACACTCTTATGCAGCGTCGCTGCGCCATCCCTGTGCTTGGGGACATCGCACTACATGTACACTATTATGCAGTGTGGATGCACCATCCTTGTGCTTGGGTACACCGCGCTACATGTACACTATTATACAGTGTTGCTGCGCCATCCCTGTGCTTGGGAACACTGTGCTACATGTACACTATTATGCAGTGTGGATACGCCATGCCTGTGAGGGGGTACACCGCGCTACATGTACACTATTATGCAGTGTCGCTGCGCCATCCCTGTGCTTGGGACACCATGCTACATGTACACTATTATGCAGTGTCGCTGTGCCATCCCTGTGCTTGGGGACACAGCGCTACATGTACACTATTATGCAGTGTGGATGCGCCATCTCTGTGCTTGGGGACACAGCGCTACATGTACACTATTATGCAGTGTGGATGCGCCATGCCTGTGCTGGGGGACACCGCGCTACATGTACACTATTGTGCAGTGTGGATGCACCATCCCTGTGCTTGGGGATACCGCACTACATGTACACTATTATGCAGTGTGGATGCGCCATGCCTGTGCTGAGGGACACCGCGCTACATGTACACTATTATACAGTGTTGCTGCACCATCCCTGTGCTTGGGAACACTGTGCTACATGTACACTATTATGCAGTGTGGATACGCCATGCCTGTGAGGGGGTACACCGCGCTACATGTACACTATTATGCAGTGTCGCTGCGCCATCCCTGTGCTTGGGACACCATGCTACATGTACACTATTATGCAGTGTCGCTGTGCCATCCCTGTGCTTGGGGACACAGCGCTACATGCACAATATTATGCAGTGGGGATGCGCCATCCCTGTGATTGGGGACACAGCGCTACATGTACACTATTATGCAGTGTGGATGCGCCATGCCTGTGCTGGCGGACACCGCGCTACATGTACACTATTGTGCAGTGTGGATGCACCATCCCTGTGCTTGGGGATACCGCACTACATGTACACTATTATGCAGTGTGGATGCGCCATGCCTGTGCTGGGGTACACCGCGCTACATGTACACTATTATGCAGTGTCGCTGTGCCATCCCTGTGCTTGGGGACACAGCGGTACATGTACAATATTATGCAGTGGGGATGCGCCATCCCTGTGCTTGGGGATACCGTGCTACATGTACACTATTATGCAGTGTGGATGCGCCATGCCTGTGCTGGGGTACACCGCGCTACATGTACACTATTATGCAGTGTCGCTGTGCCATCCCTGTGCTTGGGGACACAGCGCTACATGTACACTATTATGCAGTGTGGATGCGCCATCCCTGTGCTTGGGGACACAGCGCTACATGTACACTATTATGCAGTGTGGATGCGCCATCCCTGTGCTTGGGGACACAGCGCTACATGTACACTATTATGCAGTGTGGATGCGCCATCTCTGTGCATGGGGACACAGCGCTACATGTACACTATTATGCAGTGTGGATGCGCCATGCCTGTGCTGGGGGACACCGCGCTACATGTACACTATTGTGCAGTGTGGATGTACCATCCCTGTGCTTAGGGATACCGCACTACATGTACACTATTATGCAGTGTGGATGCGCCATGCCTGTGCTGAGGGACACCGCGCTACATGTACACTCTTATGCAGTGTCGCTGCGCCATCCCTGTGCTTGGGGACATCGCACTACATGTACACTATTATGCAGTGTGGATGCACCAGCCTTGTGCTTGGGTACACCGCGCTACATGTACACTATTATACAGTGTTGCTGTGCCATCCCTGTGCTTGGGGACACAGCGCTACATGCACAATATTATGCAGTGGGGATGCGCCATCCCTGTGATTGGGGACACAGCGCTACATGTACACTATTATGCAGTGTGGATGCGCCATGCCTGTGCTGGTGGACACCGCGCTACATGTACACTATTGTGCAGTGTGGATGCACCATCCCTGTGCTTGGGGATACCGCACTACATGTACACTATTATGCAGTGTGGATGCGCCATGCCTGTGCTGGGGTACACCGTGCTACATGTACACTATTATGCAGTGTCGCTGTGCCATCCCTGTGCTTGGGGACACAGCGGTACATGTACAATATTATGCAGTGGGGATGCGCCATCCCTGTGCTTGGGGATACCGTGCTACATGTACACTATTATGCAGTGTGGATGCGCCATGCCTGTGCTGGGGTACACCGCGCTACATGTACACTATTATGCAGTGTCGCTGTGCCATCCCTGTGCTTGGGGACACAGCGCTACATGTACACTATTATGCAGTGTGGATGCGCCATCCCTGTGCTTGGGGACACAGCGCTACATGTACACTATTATGCAGTGTGGATGCGCCATCCCTGTGCTTGGGGACACAGCGCTACATGTACACTATTATGCAGTGTGGATGCGCCATCTCTGTGCATGGGGACACAGCGCTACATGTACACTATTATGCAGTGTGGATGCGCCATGCCTGTGCTGGGGGACACCGCGCTACATGTACACTATTGTGCAGTGTGGATGTACCATCCCTGTGCTTAGGGATACCGCACTACATGTACACTATTATGCAGTGTGGATGCGCCATGCCTGTGCTGAGGGACACCGCGCTACATGTACACTCTTATGCAGTGTCGCTGCGCCATCCCTGTGCTTGGGGACATCGCACTACATGTACACTATTATGCAGTGTGGATGCACCAGCCTTGTGCTTGGGTACACCGCGCTACATGTACACTATTATACAGTGTTGCTGCGCCATCCCTGTGCTTGGGAACACTGTGCTACATGTACACTATTATGCAGTGTGGATACGCCATGCCTGTGAGGGGGTACACCGCGCTACATGTACACTATTATGCAGTGTCGCTGTGCCATCCCTGTGCTTGGGGACACAGCGCTACATGTACAATATTATGCAGTGGGGATGCGCCATCCCTGTGCTTGGGGACACAGCGCTACATGTACACTATTATGCAGTGTGGATGCGCCATCCCTGTGCTTGGGGACACAGCGCTACATGTACACTATTATGCAGTGTGGATGCGCCATCCCTGTGCTTGGGGACACAGCGCTACATGTACACTATTATGCAGTGTGGATGCACCATCCCTGTGCTTGGGGATACCGCACTACATGTACACTATTATGCAGTGTGGATGCGCCATGCCTGTGCTGGGGTACACCGCGCTACATGTACACTATTATGCAGTGTCGCTGTGCCATCCCTGTGCTTGGGGACACAGCGCTACATGTACAATATTATGCAGTGGGGATGAGCCAGCCCTGTGCTTGGGGATACCGTGCTACATGTACACTATTATGCAGTGTGGATGCGCCATGCCTGTGCTGGGGTACACCGCGCTACATGTACACTATTATGCAGTGTCGCTGTGCCATCCCTGTGCTTGGGGACACAGCGCTACATGTACACTATTATGCAGAGTGGCTGCGCCATGCCTGTGCTTGGGGACACAGCGCTACATGTACACTATTATGCAGTGTGGATGCGCCATGCCTGTGCGGGGGACACCGCGCTACATGTACACTATTATGCAGTGTGGATGCGCCATGCCTGTGGTGGGGTACACCGCGCTACATGTACACTATTATGCAGTGTGGATGCGCCATGCCTGTGCTGAGGGACACCGCGCTACATGTACACTCTTATGCAGTGTCGCTGCGCCATCCCTGTGCTTGGGGACATCGCACTACATGTACACTATTATGCAGTGTGGATGCGCCATCCTTGTGCCTTGTGCTTGGGTTCACCGCGCTACATGTACACTATTATACAGTGTTGCTGCGCCATCCCTGTGCTTGGGAACACTGTGCTACATGTACACTATTATGCAGTGTGGATACGCCATGCCTGTGCTGGGGGACACCGCGCTACATGTACAATATTATGCAGTGGGGATGCGCCATCCCTGTGCTTGGGGACACAGCGCTACATGTACACTATTATGCAGTGTGGATGCGCCATCCCTGTGCTTGGGGACACAGCGCTACATGTACACTATTATGCAGTGTGGATGCGCCATCCCTGTGCTTGGGGACACAGCGCTACATGTACACTATTATGTAGTGTGGATGCGCCATCTCTGTGCTTGGGGACACAGCGCTACATGTACACTATTATGCAGTGTGGATGCGCCATCCCTGTGCTTGGGGACACAGCGCTACATGTACACTATTATGCAGTGTGGATACGCCGTGCCTGTGCTGGGGTACACCGCGCTACATGTACACTATTATGCAGTGTCGCTGCGCCATCCCTGTGCTTGGGACACCATGCTACATGTACACTATTATGCAGTGTGGCTGAGCCATCCCTGTGCTTGGGGACCCAACGCTACATGTTCACTATTATGCAGAGTGGCTGCGCCATGCCT
Organism: Ambystoma mexicanum; assembly: GCF_040938575.1. NCBI lineage: Eukaryota > Metazoa > Chordata > Amphibia > Caudata > Ambystomatidae > Ambystoma > Ambystoma mexicanum. The sequence goes on along the minus strand of NC_090935.1, from coordinate 36,764,971 downwards.
GTGCTTGGGGACACCGCGCTACATGTACACTATTATGCAGTGTGGATGCGCCATGCCTGTGCGGGGGACACCGCGCTACATGTACACTATTATGCAGTGTGGATGCGCCAAGCCTGTGGTGGGGTACACCACGCTACATGTACACTATTATGCAGTGTCGCTGCGCCATCCCTGTGCTTGGGACACCATGCTACATGTACACTAATATTCAGTGTCGCTGTGCCATCCCTGTGCTTGGGGACACAGCGCTACATGTACACTATTATGCAGTGTGGATGCGCCATCCCTGTGCTTGGGGACACCGCGCTACATGTACACTATTGAGCAGTGTGGATGCACCATCGCTGTGCTTGGGGATACCGTGCTACATGTACACTATTATGCAGTGTGGATGCGCCATCTCTGTGCATGGGGACACAGCGCTACATGTACACTATTATGCAGTGTGGATGCGCCATGCCTGTGCTGGGGGACACCGCGCTACATGTACACTATTGTGCAGTGTGGATGCACCATCCCTGTGCTTAGGGATACCGCACTACATGTACACTATTATGCAGTGTGGATGCGCCATGCCTGTGCTGAGGGACACCGCGCTACATGTACACTCTTATGCAGTGTCGCTGAGCCATCCCTGTGCTTGGGGACATCGCACTACATGTACACTATTATGCAGTGTGGATGCACCATCCTTGTGCTTGGGTACACCGCGCTACATGTACACTATTATACAGTGTTGCTGCGCCATCCCTGTGCTTGGGAACACTGTGCTACATGTACACTATTATGCAGTGTGGATATGCCATGCCTGTGAGGGGGTACACCGCGCTACATGTACACTATTATGCAGTGTCGCTGCGCCATCCCTGTGCTTGGGACACCATGCTACATGTACACTATTATGCAGTGTTGCTGTGCCATCCCTGTGCTTGGGGACACAGCGCTACATGCACAATATTATGCAGTGGGGATGCGCCATCCCTGTGCTTGGGGACACAGCGCTACATGTACACTATTATGCAGTGTGGATGCGCCATCTCTGTGCTTGGGGACACAGCGCTATATGTACACTATTATGCAGTGTGGATGCGCCATGCCTGTGCTGGGGGACACCGCGCTACATGTACACTATTGTGCAGTGTGGATGCACCATCCCTGTGCTTGGGGATACCGCACTACATGTACACTATTATGCAGTGTGGATGCGCCATGCCTGTGCTGAGGGACACCGCGCTACATGTACACTATTATACAGTGTTGCTGCGCCATCCCTGTGCTTGGGAACACTGTGCTACATGTACACTATTATGCAGTGTGGATACGCTATGCCTGTGAGGGGGTACACCGCGCTACATGTACACTATTATGCAGTGTCGCTGCGCCATCCCTGTGCTTGGGACACCATGCTACATGTACACTATTATGCAGTGTCGCTGTGCCATCCCTGTGCTTGGGGACACAGCGCTACATGCACAATATTATGCAGTGGGGATGCGCCATCCCTGTGCTTGGGGACACAGCGCTACATGTACACTATTATGCAGTGTGGATGCGCCATGCCTGTGCTGGGGGATACCGCGCTACATGTACACTATTGTGCAGTGTGGATGCACCATCCCTGTGCTTGGGGATACCGCACTACATGTACACTATTATGCAGTGTGGATGCGCCATGCCTGTGCTGGGGTACACCGCGCTACATGTACACTATTATGCAGTGTCGCTGTGCCATCCCTGTGCTTGGGGACACAGCGCTACATGTACAATATTATGCAGTGGGGATGCGCCATCCCTGTGCTTGCGGATACCGTGCTACATGTACACTATTATGCAGTGTGGATGCGCCATGCCTGTGCTGGGGTACACCGCGCTACATGTACACTATTATGCAGTGTCGCTGTGCCATCCCTGTGCTTGGGGACACAGCGCTACATGTACAATATTATGCAGTGGGGATGCGCCATCCCTGTGCTTGGGGACACAGCGCTACATGTACACTATTATGCAGTGTGGATGCGCCATCCCTGTGCTTGGGGACACAGCGCTACATGTACACTATTATGCAGTGTGGATGCGCCATCCCTGTGCTTGGGGACACAGCGCTACATGTACACTATTATGCAGTGTGGATGTGCCATCTCTGTGCTTGGGGACACAGCGCTACATGTACACTATTATGCAGTGTGGATGCGCCATCCCTGTGCTTGGGGACACAGCGCTACATGTACACTATTATGCAGTGTGGATACGCCGTGCCTGTGCTGGGGTACACCGCGCTACATGTACACTATTATGCAGTGTCGCTGCGCCATCCCTGTGCTTGGGACACCATGCTACATGTACACTATTATGCAGTGTGGCTGAGCCATCCCTGTGCTTGGGGACACCACGCTACATGTTCACTATTATGCAGAGTGGCTGCGCCATGTCTGTGCTTGGGGACACCGCACTACATGTACACTATTATGCAGTGTGGATGCGCCATGCCTGTGCGGGGGACACCGCGCTACATGTACACTATTATGCAGTGTGGATGCGCCATGCCTGTGGTGGGGTACACCGCGCTACATGTACACTATTATGCAGTGTGGATGCGCCATGCCTGTGCGGGGGACACCGCGCTACATGTACACTATTATGCAGTGTCGCTGCGCCATCCCTGTGCTTGGGACACCATGCTACATGTACACTATTATGCAGTGTGGATGCGCCATGCCTGTGGTGGGGTACACCGCGCTACATGTACACTATTATGCAGTGTGGATGCGCCATGCCTGTGCGGGGGACACCGCGCTACATGTACACTATTATGCAGTGTCGCTGCGCCATCCCTGTGCTTGGGACACCATGCTACATGTACACTAATATGCAGTGTCGCTGTGCCATCCCTGTGCTTGGGGACAAAGCGCTACATGCACAATATTATGCAGTGGGGATGCGCCATCCCTGTGCTTGTGGACACAGCGCTACATGTACACTATTATGCAGTGTGGATGCGCTATCTCTGTGCATGGGGACACAGCGCTACATGTACACTATTATGCAGTGTGGATGCGCCATGCCTGTGCTGGGGGACACCGCGCTACATGTACACTATTGTGCAGTGTGGATGCACCATCCCTGTGGTTAGGGATACCGCACTACATGTACGCTATTATGCAGTGTGGATGCGCCATGCCTGTGCTGAGGGACACAGCGCTACATGTACACTCTTATGCAGAGTCGCTGCGCCATCCCTGTGCTTGGGGACATCACACTACATGTACACTATTATGCAGTGTGGATGCACCATCCTTGTGCTTGGGTACACCGCGCTACATGTACACTATTATACAGTGTTGCTGCGCCATCCCTGTGCTTGGGAACACTGTGCTACATGTACACTATTATGCAGTGTGGATACGCCATGCCTGTGAGGGGGTACTGCGCGCTACATGTACACTATTATGCAGTGTCGCTGCGCCATCCCTGTGCTTGGGACACCATGCTACATGTACACTATTATGCAGTGTCGCTGTGCCATCCCTGTGCTTGGGGACACAGCACTACATGCACAATATTATGCAGTGGGGATGCGCCATCCCTGTGCTTGGGGACACAGCGCTACATGTACACTATTATGCAGTGTGGATGCGCCATCTCTGTGCTTGGGGACACAGCGCTACATGTACACTATTATGCAGTGTGGATGCGCCATGCCTGTGCTGAGGGACACCGCGCTACATGTACACTATTATACAGTGTTGCTGCGCCATCCCTGTGCTTGGGAACACTGTGCTACATGTACACTATTATGCAGTGTGGATATGCCATGCCTGTGCTGGGGGACACCGCGCTACATGTACACTATTATGCAGTGTGGCTGCGCCATGCCTGTGCTGGGGGACACCGCACTACATGTACACCATTATGCAGTGTGGCTGTGCAATGCCTTTGCTGGGGGACACCGCGCTACATGTACACTATTATGCAGTGTGGTTGCGCCATCCCTGTGCTTGGGGACACCGCGCTACATGTACACTATTATGCAGTGTGGATGCGCCATGCCTGTGCTGGGGTACACCGCGCTACATGTACACTATTATGCAGTGTCGCTGTGCCATCCCTGTGCTTGGGGACACAGCGCTACATGTACAATATTATGCAGTGGGGATGCGCCATCCCTGTGCTTGGGGACACAGCGCTACATGTACACTATTATGCAGTGTGGATGCGCCATCCCTGTGCTTGGGGACACAGCGCTACATGTACACTATTATGCAGTGTGGATGCACCATCCCTGTGCTTGGGGACACAGCGCTACATGTACACTATTATGCAGTGTGGATGCGCCATCCCTGTGCTTGGGGACACCGCGCTACATGTACACTATTATGCAGTGTGGATGCGCCATGCCTGTGCGGGGGACACCGCGCTACATGTACACTATTATGCAGTGTGGATGCACCAAGCCTGTGGTGGGGTACACCGCGCTACATGTACACTATTATGCAGTGTCGCTGCGCCATCCCTGTGCTTGGGACACCATGCTACATGTACACTAATATTCAGTGTCGCTGTGCCATCCCTGTGCTTGGGGACACAGCGCTACATGTACACTATTATGCAGTGTGGATGCGCCATCCCTGTGCTTGGGGACACAGCGCTACATGTACACTATTGAGCAGTGTGGATGCACCATCGCTGTGCTTGGGGATACCGCGCTACATGTACACTATTATGCAGTGTGGATGAGCCATCTCTGTGCATGGGGACACAGCGCTACATGTACACTATTATGCAGTGTGGATGCGCCATGCCTGTGCTGGGGGACACCGCGCTACATGTACACTATTGTGCAGTGTGGATGCACCATCCCTGTGCTTAGGGATACCGCACTACATGTACACTATTATGCAGTGTGGATGCGCCATGCCTGTGCTGAGGGACACCGCGCTACATGTACACTCTTATGCAGTGTCGCTGAGCCATCCCTGTGCTTGGGGACACTGTGCTACATGTACACTATTATGCAGTGTGGATACGCCATGCCTGTGAGGGGGTACACCGCGCTACATGTACACTATTATGCAGTGTCGCTGCGCCATCCCTGTGCTTGGGACACCATGCTACATGTACACTATTATGCAGTGTTGCTGTGCCATCCCTGTGCTTGGGGACACAGCGCTACATGCACAATATTATGCAGTGGGGATGCGCCATCCCTGTGCTTGGGGACACAGCGCTACATGTACACTATTATGCAGTGTGGATGCGCCATCTCTGTGCTTGGGGACACAGCGCTATATGTACACTATTATGCAGTGTGGATGCGCCATGCCTGTGCTGGGGGACACCGCGCTACATGTACACTATTGTGCAGTGTCGCTGCGCCATCCCTGTGCTTGGGACACCATGCTACATGTACACTATTATGCAGTGTGGCTGAGCCATCCCTGTGCTTGGGGACACCACGCTACATGTTCACTATTATGCAGAGTGGCTGCGCCATGCCTGTGCTTGGGGACACCGCGCTACATGTACACTATTATGCAGTGTGGATGCGCCATGCCTGTGCGGGGGACACCGCGCTACATGTACACTATTATGCAGTGTGGATGCGCCATGCCTGTGGTGGGGTACACCGCGCTACATGTACACTATTATGCAGTGTCGCTGCGCCATCACTGTGCTTGGGACACCATGCTACATGTACACTAATATGCAGTGTCGCTGTGCCATCCCTGTGCTTGGGGACACAGCGCTACATGCACAATATTATGCAGTGGGGATGCGCCATCCCTGTGCTTGGGGACACAGCGCTACATGTAAACTATTATGCAGTGTGGATGCACTATCTCTGTGCATGGGGACACAGCGCTACATGTACACTATTATGCAGTGTGGATGCGCCATGCCTGTGCTGGGGGACACCGCGCTACATGTACACTATTGTGCAGTGTGGATGCACCATCCCTGTGGTTAGGGATACCGCACTACATGTACGCTATTATGCAGTGTGGATGCGCCATGCCTGTGCTGAGGGACACAGCGCTACATGTACACTCTTATGCAGAGTCGCTGCGCCATCCCTGTGCTTGGGGACATCGCACTACATGTACACTATTATGCAGTGTGGATGCACCATCCTTGTGCTTGGGTACACCGCGCTACATGTACACTATTATACAGTGTTGCTGCGCCATCCCTGTGCTTGGGAACACTGTGCTACATGTACACTATTATGCAGTGTGGATACGCCATGCCTGTGAGGGGGTACACCGCGCTACATGTACACTATTATGCAGTGTCGCTGCGCCATCCCTGTGCTTGGGACACCATGCTACATGTACACTATTATGCAATGTCGCTGTGCCATCCCTGTGCTTGGGGACACAGCGCTACATGCACAATATTATGCAGTGGGGATGCGCCATCCCTGTGCTTGGGGACACAGCGCTACATGTACACTATTATGCAGTGTGGATGCGCCATCTCTGTGCTTGGGGACACAGCGCTACATGTACACTATTATGCAGTGTGGATGCGCCATGCCTGTGCTGGGGGACACCGCACTACATGTACACTATTGTGCAGTGTGGATGCACCATCCCTGTGCTTGGGGATACCGCACTACATGTACACTATTATGCAGTGTGGATGCGCCATGCCTGTGATGAGGGACACCGCGCTACATGTACACTATTATACAGTGTTGCTGCGCCATCCCTGTGCTTGGGAACACTGTGCTACATGTACACTATTATGCAGTGTGGATATGCCATGCCTGTGCTGGGGGACACCGCGCTACATGTACACTATTATGCAGTGTGGCTGCGCCATGCCTGTGCTGGGGGACACCGCACTACATGTACACCATTATGCAGTGTGGCTGTGCAATGCCTTTGCTGGGGGACACCGCGCTACATGTACACTATTATGCAGTGTGGTTGCGCCATCCCTGTGCTTGGGGACACCGCGCTACATGTACACTATTGTGCAGTGTGGATGCACCACCCCTGTGCTTGGGGATACCGCGCTACATGTACACTATTATGCAGTGTGGATGCGCCATGCCTGTGCTGGGGTACACCGCGCTACATGTACACTATTATGCAGTGTCGCTGTGACATCCCTGTGCTTGGGGACACAGCGCTACATGTACGATATTATGCAGTGGGGATGCGCCATCCCTGTGCTTGGGGACACAGCGCTACATGTACACTATTATGCAGTGTGGATGCGCCATCCCTGTGCTTGGGGACACAGCGCTACATGTACACTATTATGCAGTGTGGATGCACCATCCCTGTGCTTGGGGACACAGCGCTACATGTACACTATTATGCAGTGTGGATGCGCCATCTCTGTGCTTGGGGACACAGCGCTACATGTACACTATTATACAGTGTTGCTGCGCCATCCCTGTGCTTGGGAACACTGTGCTACATGTACACTATTATGCAGTGTGGATACGCCATGCCTGTGCTGGGGTACACCGCGCTACATGTACACTATTATGCAGTGTCGCTGCGCCATCCCTGTGCTTGGGACACCATGCTACATGTACACTATTATGCAGTGTGGCTGAGCCATCCCTGTGCTTGGGGACACCACGCTACATGTACACTATTATGCAGAGTGGCTGCGCCATGCCTGTGCTTGGGGACACCGCGCTACATGTACACTATTATGCAGTGTGGATGCGCCATGCCTGTGCGGGGGACACCGTGCTACATGTACACTATTATGCAGTGTGGATGCGCCATGCCTGTGGTGGGGGACACATGCTACATGTACACTATTATGCAGTGTCGCTGCGCCATCCCTGTGCTTGGGGACACAGCGCTACATGCACAATATTATGCAGTGGGGATGCGCCATCCCTGTGCTTGGGGACACAGCGCTACATGTACACTATTATGCAGTGTGGATGCGCCATCTCTGTGCTTGGGGACACAGCCCTACATGTACACTATTATGCAGTGTGGATGCGCCATGCCTGTGCTGGGGGGACACTGCGCTACATGTACACTATTGTGCAGTGTGGATGCACCATCCCTGTGCTTGGGGATACCGCACTACATGTACACTATTATGCAGTGTGGATGCGTCATGCCTGTGCTGAGGGACACCGCGCTACATGTACACTCTTATGCAGTGTCGCTGCGCCATCCCTGTGTTTGGGGACATCGCACTACATGTACACTATTATGCAGTGTGGATGCGCCATCCTTGTGCTTGGGTACACCGCGCTACATGTACACTATTATACAGTGTTGCTGCGCCATCCCTGTGCTTGGGAACACTCTGCTACATGTACACTATTATGCATTGTGGATACGCCATCCCTCTGCTTGGGGACACAGCGCTACATGTACACTATTATGCAGTGTGGATGCGCTATCTCTGTGCATGGGGACACAGCGCTACATGTACACTATTATGCAGTGTGGATGCGCCATGCCTGTGCTGGGGGACACCGCGCTACATGTACACTATTGTGCAGTGTGGATGCACCATCCCTGTGGTTATGGATACCGCACTACATGTACGCTATTATGCAGTGTGGATGCGCCATGCCTGTGCTGAGGGACACAGCGCTACATGTACACTCTTATGCAGAGTCGCTGCGCCATCCCTGTGCTTGGGGACATCGCACTACATGTACACTATTATGCAGTGTGGATGCACCATCCTTGTGCTTGGGTACACCGCGCTACATGTACACTATTATACAGTGTTGCTGCGCCATCCCTGTGCTTGGGAACACTGTGCTACATGTACACTATTATGCAGTGTGGATACGCCATGCCTGTGAGGGGGTACACCGCGCTACATGTACACTATTATGCAGTGTCGCTGCGCCATCCCTGTGCTTGGGACACCATGCTACATGTACACTATTATGCAATGTCGCTGTGCCATCCCTGTGCTTGGGGACACAGCGCTACATGCACAATATTATGCAGTGGGGATGCGCCATCCCTGTGCTTGGGGACACAGCGCTACATGTACACTATTATGCAGTGTGGATGCGCCATCTCTGTGCTTGGGGACACAGCGCTACATGTACACTATTATGCAGTGTGGATGCGCCATGCCTGTGCTGGGGGACACCGCACTACATGTACACTATTGTGCAGTGTGGATGCACCATCCCTGTGCTTGGGGATACCGCACTACATGTACACTATTATGCAGTGTGGATGCGCCATGCCTGTGCTGAGGGACACCGCGCTACATGTACACTATTATACAGTGTTGCTGCGCCATCCCTGTGCTTGGGAACACTGTGCTACATGTATACTATTATGCAGTGTGGATATGCCATGCCTGTGCTGGGGGACACCGCGCTACATGTACACTATTATGCAGTGTGGCTGCGCCATGCCTGTGCTGGGGGACACCGCACTACATGTACACCATTATGCAGTGTGGCTGTGCAATGCCTTTGCTGGGGAACACCGCGCTACATGTACACTATTATGCAGTGTGGTTGCGCCATCCCTGTGCTTGGGGACACCGCGCTACATGTACACTATTGTGCAGTGTGGATGCACCACCCCTGTGCTTGGGGATACCGCGCTACATGTACACTATTATGCAGTGTGGATGCGCCATGCCTGTGCTGGGGTACACCGCGCTACATGTACACTATTATGCAGTGTCGCTGTGACATCCCTGTGCTTGGGGACACAGCGCTACATGTACGATATTATGCAGTGGGGATGCGCCATCCCTGTGCTTGGGGACACAGCGCTACATGTACACTATTATGCAGTGTGGATGCGCCATCCCTGTGCTTGGGGACACAGCGCTACATGTACACTATTATGCAGTGTGGATGCACCATCCCTGTGCTTGGGGACACAGCGCTACATGTACACTATTATGCAGTGTGGATGCGCCATCTCTGTGCTTGGGGACACAGCGCTACATGTACACTATTATACAGTGTTGCTGCGCCATCCCTGTGCTTGGGAACACTGTGCTACATGTACACTATTATGCAGTGTGGATACGCCATGCCTGTGCTGGGGTACACCGCGCTACATGTACACTATTATGCAGTGTCGCTGCGCCATCCATGTGCTTGGGACACCATGCTACATGTACACTATTATGCAGTGTGGCTGAGCCATCCCTGTGCTTGGGGACACCACGCTACATGTACACTATTATGCAGAGTGGCTGCGCCATGCCTGTGCTTGGGGACACCGCGCTACATGTACACTATTATGCAGTGTGGATGCCCCATGCCTGTGCGGGGGACACCGTGCTACATGTACACTATTATGCAGTGTGGATGCGCCATGCCTGTGGTGGGGGACACATGCTACATGTACACTATTATGCAGTGTCGCTGCGCCATCCCTGTGCTTGGGGACACAGCGCTACATGCACAATATTATGCAGTGGGGATGCGCCATCCCTGTGCTTGGGGACACAGCGCTACATGTACACTATTATGCAGTGTGGATGCGCCATCTCTGTGCTTGGGGACACAGCCCTACATGTACACTATTATGCAGTGTGGATGCGCCATGCCTGTGCTGGGGGGACACTGCGCTACGTGTACACTATTGTGCAGTGTGGATGCACCATCCCTGTGCTTGGGGACACAGCCCTACATGTACACTATTATGCAGTGTCGCTGCGCCATCCCTGTGCTTGGGGTCATCGCACTACATGTACACTATTATGCAGTGTGGATGCGCCATCCTTGTGCTTGGGTACACCGGGCTAAATGTACACTATTATACAGTGTTGCTGCGCCATCCCTGTGCTTGGGAACACTGTGCTACATGTACACTATTATGCAGTGTGGATACGCCATGCCTGTGCTGGTGGACACCGCGCTACATGTACACTATTATGCAGTGTGGCTGCTCCATGCCTGTGCTGGGGGACACCGCACTACATGTACACTATTATGCAGTGTGGTTGCGCCATCCCTGTGCTTGGGGACACCGCGCTACATGTACACTATTGTGCAGTGTGGATGCACCACCCCTGTGCTTGGGGATACCGCGCTACATGTACACTATTATGCAGTGTGGATGCGCCATGCCTGTGCTGGGGTACACCGCGCTACATGTACACTATTATGCAGTGTCGCTGTGCCATCCCTGTGCTTGGGGACACAGCGCTACATGTACAATATTATGCAGTGGGGATGCGCCATCCCTGTGCTTGGGGACACAGCGCTACATGTACACTATTATACAGTGTGGATGCGCCATCCCTGTGCTTGGGGACACAGCGCTACATGTACACTATTATGCAGTGTGGATGCGCCATCCCTGTGCTTGGGGACACAGCGCTACATGTACACTATTATGCAGTGTGGATGCGCCATCTCTGTGCTTGGGGACACAGCGCTACATGTACACTATTATACAGTGTTGCTGCGCCATCCCTGTGCTTGGGAACACTGTGCTACATGTACACTATTATGCAGTGTGGATACGCCATGCCTGTGCTGGGGTACACCGCGCTACATGTACACTATTATGCAGTGTCGCTGCTCCATCCCTGTGCTTGGGACACCATGCTACATGTACACTATTATGCAGTGTGGCTGAGCCATCCCTGTGCTTGGGGACACCACGCTACATGTACACTATTATGCAGAGTGGCTGCGCCATGCCTGTGCTTGGGGACACCGCGCTACATGTACACTATTATGCAGTGTGGATGCGCCATGCCTGTGCGGGGGACACCGCGCTACATGTACACTATTATGCAGTGTGGATGCACCATGCCTGTGGTGGGGGACACCATGCTACATGTACACTATTATGCAGTGTCGCTGCGCCATCCCTGTGTTTGGGGACACAGCGCTACATGCACAATATTATGCAGTGGGGATGCGCCATCCCTGTGCTTGGGGACACCGCGCTACATGTACACTATTATGCAGTGTGGATGCGCCATGCCTGTGGTGGGGGACACCATGCTACATGTACACTACTATGTAGTGTCGCTGCGCCAAACCTGTGCTTGGGGACACAGCGCTACATGCACAATATTATGCAGTGGGGATGCGCCATCCCTGTGCTTGGGGACACAGCGCTACATGTACACTATTATGCAGTGTGGATGCGCCATCTCTGTGCTTGGGGACACAGCGCTACATGTACACTATTATGCAGTGTGGATGCTTCATGCCTGTGCTGAGGGACACCGCGCTACATGTACACTCTTATGCAGTGTCGCTGCGCCATCCCTGTGCTTGGGACACCATGCTACATGTACACTATTATGCAGTGTCGCTGTGCCATCCCTGTGCTTGGGGACACAGCGCTACATGCACAATATTATGCAGTGGGGATGCGCCATCCCTGTGCTTGGGGACACAGCGCTACATGTACACTATTATGCAGTGTGGATGCGCCATCTCCTTGCTTGGGGACACAGCGCTACATGTACACTATTATGCAGTGTGGATGCGCCATGCATGTGCTGGGGGACACCGCGTTACATGTACACTATTGTGCAGTGTGGATGCACCATCCCTGTGCTTGGGGATACCGCACTACATGTACACTATTATGCAGTGTGGATGCGCCATCCTTGTGCTTGGGTACACCGGGCTACATGTACACTATTATACAGTGTTGCTGCGCCATCCCTGTGCTTGGGAACACTGTGCTACATGTACACTATTATGCAGTGTGGATACGCCATGCCTGTGCTGGGGGACACCGCGCTACATGTACACTATTATGCAGTGTGGCTGCGCCATGCCTGTGCTGGGGGACACCGCACTACATGTACACTATTATGCAGTGTGGCTGTGCCATGCCTGTGCTGGAGGACACTGCGCTACATGTACACTATTATGCAGTGTCGCTGTGCCATCCCTGTGCTTGGGGACACAGCGCTACATGTACAATATTATGCAGTGGGGATGCGCCATCCCTGTGCTTGGGGACACAGCGCTACATGTACACTATTGTGCAGTGTGGATGCGCCATCCCTGTGCTTGGGGACACAGCGCTACATGTAAACTATTATGCAGTGTGGATGCGCCATCCCTGTGCTTGGGGACACAGCGCTACATGTACACTATTATGCAGTGTGGATGCGCCATGCCTGTGCTGGGGGACACCGTGCTACATGTACACTATTATGCAGTGTCGCTGCGCCATCCCTGTGCTTGGGGACACGGCGCTACATGTACACTATTATGCGGTGTTGCTGCGCCATCCCTGTGCTTGGAGACACAGCGCTACATGTACACTATTATGCGGTGTGGATGCGCCATCCCTGTGCTTGGGGACACAGCGCTACATGTACACTATTATGCAGTGTGGATGCGCCATCCCTGTGCTTGGGGACACCGCGCTACATGTACACTATTATGCATTGTGGATGCGCCATCCTTTTGCTTGGGTACACCGCGCTACATGTACACTATTATACAGTGTTGCTGCGCCATCCCTGTGCTTGGGAACACTGTGCTACATGTACACTATTATGCAGTGTGGATATGCCATGCCTGTGCTGGGGGACACCGTGCTACATGTACACTATTATGCAGTGTGGCTGCGCCATGCCTGTGCTGGGGGACACCGCGCTACATGTACACTATTATGCAGTGTGGCTATGCCATCCCTGTGCTTGGGGACACCATGCTACATGTACACTATTATGCAGAGTGTCTGCGCCATGCCTGTGCTTTGGGACACCACGCTACATGTACACTATTATGCAGTGTGGATGCGTCATGCCTGTGCGGGGGACACCGCGCTACATGTACACTATTATGCAGTGTGGATGCGCCATGCCTGTGCTGGGGTACTTCGCGCTACATGTACACTATTATGCAGTGTCGTTGCGCCATCCCTGTGCTTGGGACACCATGCTACATGTACACTATTATGCAGTGTCGCTGTGCCATCCCTGTGCTGGGGACACAGCGCTACATGCACAATATTATGCAGTGGGGATGCGCCTTCCCTGTGCTTGGGAACACAGCGCTACATGTACACTATTATGCAGTGTGGATGCGCCATCCCTGTGCTTGGGGACACAGTGCTACATGTACACTATTATGCAGTGTGGATGCGCCATGCCTGTGCTGGGGGACACCGCGCTACATGTACACTATTATGCAGTGTCGCTGCGCCATCCCTGTGCTTGAGGACAGCACGCTACATGTACACTATTATGCGGTGTGGATGCGCCATCCCTGTGCTTGGGGACACAGCGCTACATGTACACTATTATGTAGTGTGGATGCGCCATCCCTGTGCTTGGGGACACCACGCTACAGGTACACTATTATGCAGTGTGGATGTGCCATCCCTGTGCTTGGGGACACCGCGCTACATGTACACTATTATGCTGTGTTGCTGCCATCCCTGTGCTTGGGGACACCGCGCTACATGTACACTATTATGCAGTGTCGCTGCGCCATCCCTCTGCTTGGGGACATTGCGCTACATGTACACTATTATGCAGTGTGGCTGCGCCATCCCTGTCCTTGGGGACACCGCGCTACATGTACACTAGTATGCAGTGATGCTGCGCCATCCAAGTGCTTGGGGGCACATCGCTACATGTACACTCTTATGCAGTGTGGATGCGCCATACCTGTGCTGGGGGATACCGCGCTACATATACACTATTAAGCAGTGTCGCTGCACCATCCCTGAGTTTGGGGGCACCGTGTTACATGCACACTATTATGCAGTGTCGCTGCGCCATCCCTGTGCTTGGGGACACCGCGCTACATGTACACTATTATGCAGTGTTGCTGTGCCATCCCTGTGCTGGGGGACACCGGGCTACATGTACACTATTATGCAGTGTCGCTGCGCCATCCCTGCGCTGGGAAACACCGCACTACATGTACACTATTATGCAGTGTCGCTGCGCCATCCCTGTGCTTGGGGACACCGCGCTATATGTACACTATTATGCAGTGTCGCTGCGCCATCCCTGTGCTTGGGGACACCGCGCTACATGTACACTATTATGCAGTGCGGATGCGCCATCCCTGCGCTTGGGGACACCGCGCTACATGTACACTAATATGCAGTGTGGATGCGCCATCCCTGTGCTTGGGGACACAGTGCTACATGTACACTATTATGCAGTGTGGCAGCGCCATGCCTGTGCTTGGGGACACAGCGCTACATGTACACTATTATGCAGTGTCACTGAGCCATCCCTGTGCTTGGGGACACAGTGCTACATGTACACTATTATGCAGTGTGGCTGCACCATCCCTGTGCTTGGGGACACAGCGCTACATATACACTATTATGCAGTGTGGATGCACTATTCCTGTGCTTGGGGACACCGCGCTACATGTTGTGATGCTGGAAATGCATCAGAGGGACAGGGCCTCTGAATCCTTGTCCTTTACTGCTTTTTATTGTGTGTTCTGTCGTGTTTTCTGCCCAGGAGTCCATGTGGGACTCCTGGCAGTGCAGCTCTCTCTTTTGGTTTGGTGAACAGACCCATGGGATACCCTTATGGCACCCATGGGTAGGGGTACAACCCTGTGCCCCTAGTGTATGTTTTTGGGCACCTGTGGGTGGCCCACAGAGCAGGGTATGGGCTGGTGGCAGCTCCATGCTGAATTTGACAGGTGCTCTGGGTGTCCTCCATTTTGGGATACCCAGGCCCTGCCATTGGGATCAGTTGATTCCTGATAGGAAACAAGATGGCCCCTGTGGCCTCTTGCTTTCTATTGCCTGTTACCTTGTTTTCCCAAAGTCCTGGGAAGCCCTGACTCTGTCCCTTCCCCCTGACTGGCTGTTGGGTGGAAGTTCCATATATGGTGTTGTTGTGAAGGCCCAGCTAGACTGACTGGAGCCTTCCCAATGACTGTATGTTGTGGGTACCTCCTGTGGGTGGGACCTGGGTGAATGGAGTGTGTGACCAATATACACTCCTTGTTGTGGTTGTCTGGTTTCTGGCATGAGAGACAAAGACTGAGACAGCCCTGCCCGAAACTGGCCTGAATGCAGTGTGTAGTGTTGAATGGCTGGGTACTTGTCCCAATCCACATTCCTTGTTGTGAGTGTCTGAAAGGGAGGAGTGTGGCCTGAATGCACTGTGTGCCTGATTGGCTGACTGACTGCATGAATGCCCTTCTGCATGATTGGCTGCTGAGTGTGTGCCAGCAGTGTGGATGAGAGGCAGAATAGTATATCTGGGGACCTCTCACCACTGGTAATTGTTCAGAAGCGTTCTGGAGCTGAGTCTCCACTCTAAGAGTAACTGGAACTGCTGATCCTCGACGCCCAGCTGGAAGAAGAAGACTTGCTGCTGCATTTGCTTCGACCGATCCGAAGGCTGCCGAAATCGTCGAAGACTGACCCGAGAGAGGACCTGGTAAGGCGCCCTCTTCCCGTGCTCCGAGGGACCATCGAGCACCGCTACATCTTCGCCGAAGCGCCCTGGAAGTCAGACCCTCGAAAGGCTGCCGACCCGAGACGGGACCGCCGAGGAGATCGAAGTGAAGCATCCGGACATCGCCGCCGTCGAAGTCCATTGCCGTCGGCCAGGGTTCGCAGGTCTGTGTAACCGCTGGAGGCCCGTCGAAGTTGTGTTGCCCAGCCGTGGGAACCACTTGACGCCGTGCCGCCGACGACCGGAGCCGTCCCGCTCCTTGCCTAAGAACATTTGAATCGAAGGACTCCCTCGTCCGCACCGTCGACCGCTTTATCCTGCCGGAGAAATTCGAGGACGACCAACGCGCCGAGGAGAAACCTGCCGGTGGGTTTCCCGCCACCCGAAGACCCCAAAGACTCGAACGACTCGACGCCCTTGCTGGGCCCCCGTCTTCACAATCTTTGCGGTCCAGAACAATTGTCATCGAGGTGCCCCGCACGCCTCTGCCTTGCAGGACGCCAACGCTCCGTCGTCGACGAGCACCGCTTGGATCGAAGCTGCCGCCTCATCGACGCCGTTCTACCCTGTTTGTTGTCGGACGTTCGACGCCCCGTGTTTCCCGCTTGAAAGGGAAGACATTCAAGAAGGGCCGTCGATTCCCTTGAAAGGGGGTCGCTCAAGAAGGATCTGTCGACACCTCTTCGAAGAACTCGACCCCAAAAGGTACATTGGGGGGGTAAAAACATTATGGGAGGGAATAAGACTTGCAGAACAATATATGGAACTGGGCTTCTGCTACATCTTTATTTTACAGGTTGCCCAGGTGGGGGGATCTCCACACAGCACTGTGTCTAGTGGTAGGGGCCAGTATTCTTCCTATTGCTCAAACCATATTATTTTCTCTCCTCTCTCTATTGCTGGTTTCACTATTGATCTGTGTGACATTGTTACAGTATTGTTGATGCACTTTAATGAGATCTAATACAAAGGGTGGTACCACTTTAGAATTGTATATATTTGCCATTGTTGATTTTCCTAAGTACAAAGTGAGTTATTATGATAAGTGTACATAACCTTGAATATTGATTATATAAAGACTGTGTTCTAACCAATACAGTGTGTGGACATTCCTTTGTGGGGGTTTGGGGACCACACTGTACTTAAGAACCAGCCTGCATCACCTCCTGAGAAGCTAGGCCTTGATTGCTCGACCATAGCTACCGAATAGAGAA